>NC_056528.1:1602706-1611255 GCF_019175285.1 Sceloporus undulatus | reverse complement strand
ACATCACAGAGGAGATAGAAATGCAGCTGAGAGCAAACATAAATGGCTTTTAACAGCTGGAAAAGATTTTTTAAATGCGATCGGGATAATTTATTTATTTATTTATTTATTTATTTATTAACAAAATAGAAAAAATTGTGCAAAAGGGGGGAAATTACCATTTGTCTTGTCTTTGGTTCCAGAAGCGCTATTTTGTTCTTTATCCCCCTCCCAAAAATTAATTAATTTCAGATCTCTCTTTGCCACTCACTCAGTTCTTCTGGGAGGAAAAAAAAAGGGAAGAACAGAAAGGGAAAATGAAAGGAGAGAAAGAGAGAGGCACACAAAAGGAGGCGGGAAAATATTAGTCCAAAATAGAATTAATTCTTTCGTAGCAAAACAGGGTTAGGAAACCAATTAATATTTTAAGGACCCCAAAGCTATTGCCACTTCAGCTCAATCCTTTTCATCTGCAACTGGTTTCTATTTTGTATGGGATTTCTCCTCTTTCAAAGCATCCGTTGCAGGGAAAAAAAAAAGGGGGGGGGGAGAAGCATTCAAAGGTTGGCATCCATTTAGCATAGCAGCCCTGGAGCGGAAAAAAAATGGCAACATCTTGGTTGGCACTTTTGCGGCTAGGATAGGCCACCAAGCCAACAATAATAATGATATGTATTTTATACATATGTAATATGTATAAAATACAATATAAAATGCATCGTAAAATATATCCCATTATCCCCTTTCCCACCTTAAAACAATGCCATGAGAAAGTGCCATACAAGAAGCCATAATGATCAATATTTCCATAGAAGGAGGGGGATTATTATTATTATTCCCCTTAATAAAGGTTTTTCCTACCTCCTAATATATATATATATATATAGAGAGAGAGAGAGAGAGAGAGAGAGATCTTCATTGATATTTTGTATTGGTATGGTATTATTGGTTTCCAATCATTATTAGTATTGGTGTCATATTGGTATTGTTATCTATAATGCACGACATACAAACTTTCCACTGGCTTCTTTGTCAGGCAAAGGTGTTCAAAACCAAACAGGGATACCTCTATTGATATTTTGTTTGGTATTATTATTATTATTATTGGTATCGGTATTATTGGTTTCCAATCATTATTGGTGCGGGTATCATATTCGTACTGGTATCTGTAATGCATGATGCAAACTTTCTTCATCAGGCAAAAGTGTTAAAAATCAAATAGGGATATCTTCATTGATCATTTTGTATTGGTATCGGTATGACTGGTTTACAATCATTATTGGTATCGGTATCATATTGGTATTCCTAATGTACGATGCAAACCTTTCACTGCTTCTTTGTCAGGTAAAGGTGTTCAAAACCAAACAGGGATGCCTTTACTGCTACTATTGGTTTCCAATGATTATTGGTATTGGGATAGTAGTGGGATAATATTGGTATCAAAAGGAAACCCATTGGCGACAGGTTCTTCTTCCTCTCTGCCAGGTTTGCTTAACGTTTGGAAAGACCCCAAGTGGGTTAGCAAAAAGGACCATTTTGTCTTACTGTTGCCATATCTTTCTGGTTCTATGTCATTTGGACCTAAATGTGAATATATCGTAAGGACGATCACTTTTCGGATAGACTGTTACTTGAAAGCGGAGAACAGTTGCTCTCGAAGTCCAAGGTACATTCCAATAAAACATGATTTTATATATGTGTGTGTGTGTGTGTGTGTGTGTGTGTATATATATATATATATATATATATATAGAGAGAGCAGGTTTTTGTACCCAACTTTTCAAGTCAAACCCTTTGCAAACCGACTTTTGCCCACACAAAACTCTGCAAGGTTTCGGATGCAATAGGAAGCTCTTCAGGTGCAATCCACGCTGTGCAACTAATGTGGTTTGACGCCGCTTTAAGTGCAGTTGCTCCATGAAAACTCTGGGATTTGTAGTTTCACAAGATCCTGAGTCTTCTCTGCCGGTGCCAAACCAAACTACAAATCCCAGGATTTGGTCAGACGAAGCCAAGGCAGTTAAAAGCGGAGTTGAACTGGGTTATTTCTACAGTGTGGATGCGACCAAATTCAGAGATAACACCCAAATCAAATCATATTAGAAATGTTTACTTACCGTGAAATAAACTGGAGGATTATCCCATTTAACAAAGAAATGCTTGGTTTAATAGTATTTTTCTTGAAAGGGGAAAAAAAGCCAACGACCAGAATATTCAAGGTTTAAAATAACTTCTGCAAAGCGACAGCAAAGAGTTCAGGACAAAAGCAATTTCATTTCCAAAAATGGTTCCTTCTTCCAGCTTTTATCCTTTCAGAGCATCCCAAAATTCAATGAAAACCGACCAGGAGCTGAAGAAGAGATAGAAATCCTCGTATCTTGAATCTCAAGGGGAAAATTCTGCAAATCAGTTAGAAAAAGGAGAAATATTCGCTCTTTGCTTCCAGCCAAAAGCGCCCAAAATCGAAAGAGTCCGAACGTCCGGTTTGAACTTTGCTCCTTTGCAAAATTTCAACTGCAAAATTCAGGGGGAAAGGCAAATATTACTGTAAGAAGATACATGGAAAGATGCAGGGAAAAAGGAAAGAAAAGAAACGTGTATCAGCTTCAAAATCAGAGATAAAAAAGGATGATCAATTTTAAAGTGAGAGGAAAAAAGAGGGGAAAAAGTGGTGGATGAAAAAATTAAAACAAAAGGTAAGATTTGTTTTTTAAAAAAACAAAAGGGAATTAATAATAATAATAATAATAATAATAATAATAAAATCAGGTTGATAAGATTCTTGGCGTATCCAGAATCCTCCAAGGAAATCTGGTGCGTCCCTAATGCGTCTCCCCGAAACTTTGCACAATGTCAGGAGAAAGTCCGCATGGGAAGCTTCATCGCTCTCTTCTGGCTCCGCTCAAAGAGAGAGATGCAGCTTTGCTCCTTTGCAAATCCAGTCCTCCTCTTTCTCCTCCTCCTTTTTCTCTTTCTTTCTTTCTCTCTCTCTCTCTTCCTTCCAGGCAGCCAGCCTCCTTCTCTGCCTCCTCTCTCTGCAAAAAAGTTTGCAAACTCTTTCTTTCTTTCTTTCTTTCTTTCTTTCTTTCTTTCTGGCCTCTTGAGCGGAGGAGCCGCTTATATTGTAAGAGACAAGAATGAGCGAGTTGGGACAAGGGGGAGAAGGGGAAGGAGGGGAGAGCATTAAAGTGCCCTCAACCTATTTTGGGTCCCCTTTGGGGGTTCCCACCCCCAGCAAAAGTCGGATGGGTTTCCAACTCACCCAGCTTCCCCTGGATCAGGGCCAGCGCCTCCCGCGAAAGCCAAGGCGTTTGACCCTCCAAGCAAAACAGAGACAAAGGGAAGGCGGATGTCTCCAAAAGACTTGTTCTTCCAGACAAAGGATAGGAGAGCGGTCTTTGGATGTGGATAGAGCCTCCTTGGACAGGAGGAGTCTATCTCAGGGCTGAGGGAACGCATTGCCATTGCTGTGTGCCTTCAAGTTGTTCCCGACTTATGGCGACCCTAAGACTATCCCTATCATGGTGTCTGTATGAAGGAAGGCCTTTCCTTCATATAGACCAGGGGTAGGCAACCGTTTTGAGCCGGGGGCCGGGTTGCTGGCCCTCAGACAACTGGGGGGCCGAAGCAAAAAAATAAATAATTATATATATATATATATATATATATATATTTAAAAATTAAATAAATAAATACACCGGGACAAATGTAGGACAAAATTTTCAAATGATGGACACTTTTTTTAAAAAGTGGAGGACACACAAAAAATTTGCTGATTTTTTAAAAAATGTTAAGATAAATGCATGTTTCTGAGGCTTCTATAGACAATTGCCCCCCAAAGGCCCCGGCGGCAATCGGCGGCAGGACCGGGCTGGGGCCGGTCCCAAGGCCTCGCCGGGCCGCATCCGGCCCGCGGGCCGCAGGTTGCCTACCCCTGATATAGACGCTATGGATCTAAGTGCGCTTGCGTATGTTGTGCGCCTTCAAGCCGTTTCTGACTTATGGCGACCCTAAGACGATCCCTATTATGACCTTTATATAGATGCTATGGACCTAAGTGCGCCTGTGTATGTTGTGTGCCTTCGTTTCTGACTTATGGTGACACTAAGGCTATCCCTATCATGGCATCTGTATAAAGGAAGGCCTAAGTGCGCCTGTGTATGTTGTGCGCCTTCATTTCTGACTTATGGCGACCCTAAGGCTATCCCTATCATGGCATCTGTATGAAGGAGGTCCTTTCCTTCATATAGACGCTATGGACCTAAGTGCGCTTGTGTATGTTGCATGCCTTCAAGTTGTTTACAATTTATGGTGTCATCATGAGGCGTAGCAGCTATGTGCGCTGCCTTGAGTTGGATTTAATACTTCATTTATGGGATTTATAGTCCGCCTTTCCCCCCAAAATGGGATTCAACATACGGCGGAAAGGCAGGACAGCTTTGTAACCAGTAAAGAGATTTCTATCGCTGTATGATGGACAGGATCCAGATGGGGTTGTTCTCCTCCTCCTCCTCCTCCTCTTTGTGTGTTTGGAAAGTTTGCCCCAGGCTCTCTCACCTTTCAAATCAGGTACCCAGTCGGCTGCCAAGGTTCCAGGCGTGTCGAGGCACGACGGGCACCATGCGGGCGTGAGAGACGCAAGGGCCTGGTTGGCACACATTGTTTGGCTCTAAAGGAATAACTTTGGAGACGGATTGGAGAGAAGGGAGGGGACCTTTGTTGGGACTTGATCGGGGAATGGAGGGGGGGCTTAACACTTTGGAGCGAACACCTGCAGGGGATCTCGGTAGGTAGGGACACGATTCGAACTCAGGCCAGGGTTGACACGCTGGAAAGGGGATTCTGGGTATTGTGATCCAAAAAAGTCACTTTTAAATAGCATGCTGGGTGGCAGAAGGCTAGTTTAGGGAGCGTGGAGACGTCCAGGTCAAGGCTGAGAGATGACCACTAGCAACCTGAAGCGGCTGCCTCACTCGGCCTCGCACTAGAGTTGACCTGTCCAGAGTGGAAGTGGGAACGACTGAGGCCAACGTGATGCTGTTGGCGTGAGTTGCAAAGGGTTTCTCCATCAGAGAAGCCATGTGGAAACATCTGGGCTTAGCGCAAGACTTGGAATGCATTTGGGCAGCAGGGTCCCGGTGGCCTGGGGTGCGAGGAATGGGATCCCCTGCCGCCCGAGCCGAGCCAGCTGCTTCCTCAAACCCAACAGAGAACCATTTTTTTCCACACTGCTTTCCTTTCCTGTGCCATTTATTAAACGGGTTGTTTTCCCACCTCGAAGGGGCTGGAGTTTGCAAAGTGCCTTGACTTTTTTGGGGGGGGAGGTACAAATCCCAGAATCCTCCAGCAGTACTTCCGCCATATATTCCAAAAAGCAAACTTTGCTTTTGCCATTTTATACGAGAGACACCATTTTATTATGCCATTGTGCTTAACGGGGCATCCATAGATTTTGGTCTTGGAAAGGGAAGGTACCCTCCAATCCGTTGCAGCTGGATGGCTCTAAACCAGTCTCCCCCCATTTTGATCTGATTCAGTTGCAAAGTTCACACTCAGTGGGTGGCCTTTGTAGGCCTCGGTTTCGCTCAGCACATCGGTATGTAGCGCATGCTTGCGCCATTCCATCCTCTCTGGTGCCAACGTTGGCATCGTGGCTGTTGCTGGGGCAAGGGAAATAAAAGTCCATTTTTTAAATTATTATTCTTTTTCTAAAAATGTTTGCCATTTGGAAATTCAGCCCAGAATTCTTATTGAGACCAGGAGGAAAATCTGGAGCAAATGCGAGGGGGGGAAATCCTCATCTATGGGCACCGACTATCTCGTTGGCTTCGTCTAGTCAGGAAACCTCTTCCATCCATCTCTTCCTTCTGTTCGCACACAGTCCCCAGGACCCCTGTGAGACCCCCAAATCCTGCCCAGAAAACCCCATGAAAGGTTCACCTAAGGGCCTACCCTAATGTTAATGTTGCATGCCTTCAAGTCATTTCCAACTTATGGCAACCCTAAGGTGAATCTTTTGTGGGGATTTCTGGGCAGAGGATGTTTGCCATTGCCTTCCCCTGAGGCTGAAAGTGTGGGACTCACCCCAATGGGTTTCTGTGGCTGAGCTGGGATGCGAACCCAGGTCTCCGGAGTCATAGTCCGACACGCAAAACCATTAAGCCATGCTGGCTCTTTTTCCACCTTGCATGCTTTCTTTACAGGGATGGTCTATGAGCGTAATAAAGATGAAATGAAACGGAATGGTTAGTGGTTGCTGGGAGGAAAAGGAGAGAGGTCAGGGATCGTGCTGGACTACATTTGCAATACTACTACTACTTCTACTACTACTACTACTAGGTATTTATACCCCGCTCTTTAGAAATGCTCTCAACCAGCCACTTTGGAAAGTGGGTATGTTTAGCTAATATCTAAAGGGATGCTTCTTTTCTGTGGATCCGGAAACTAGGATGCAAACCAATGGGTTCCCAAACATTAGGAGGAACTTCTTGACTTTAAGAATGGTTGTTCAGTCGAAGAGATTGCCTCGAAGGGTGATGGACTCTCCAGTTTTGGAGGTCTTTGAACCGTGCGCATCTTTCAGGAGTGCTTCAGTGGGGTCTTCATCCGTCGAAGGGGGTTGGACTAGGTGACCCTTGGGGATCCCTTCCAACTCTTCTGTTATTTTAAATGGGCTCTAATATACACAACCCAAACTCCAAGGAGACATGGGAGAGTTGTGAATCCAACCCATGGTGCACAATAGGACACATAACCAACGTCTTTTCCAAAGTCTCAAGACTGGTAGACACATGGGTGTTGTAGTGAGACGGAGCTCTGAAGACTTTGGGACTGCAACTCCCACCATCTCTAAGCTATACTCCATAAAACATAACGTTTCCAAGCTTTGCTAGAAAGCGGAGACATCCTCCCTTGACATTGATGCAACTGAAACACACAGAACTTCCCTGCAAAAAATACCGGTCCTTCCTTTTAAATGGTTTCATTTGGACTGCTTGAAAAGCATGTCTTTTGAAGGATCCTGGGAGTCCCAGGAGAGAGGTAACCTTTTGGAGCTTTTGATAGAAAGCAGAGACAGCAGCGGCTGACAATGATAAACCTCCTGCAGAAACACGCTGAATAATATTCTCATAAAAGAAAGAAAAAGTGAGCTCTTTCTTTCCAACTTGTTTCCTTTGGATGGTTTCAAAGCCTCCTGCTCCAGGGATCTGGGCAGGCGGCGGCGATCCAAAAAGGTAACTTTTTCTGAACTTTGACGGAAAGCAGAGACACCAGCGATAACCGAAAGACATGGAATAGTCCTATTCTATAAGAATCTCTCCTTGCTTTCCTTACTGCTTTCAACCTGTTTCCGAAACGTTTCAAGTCAGGCCAAGAGAGATATCGCAGCCATGTGCGTGTCTGTTGTTTTAAAAACGCGGTGATCTCTATCAAGCCGCTATGCGCTTTTTCTGATACAAAATCCATGCACTTCGGGGGGGGGGGTTGTTAAAGAAAGAAAGAATTAAAGGTGGGAAGGAGTACTTTCAGATACAGTAGTTTTTCAAAGCAAGGAGGGGGAGAAGAACGGTGATGGTTTCCAGATGAGCATTTAACTAAACTTAACATTCCTCCGGGTACTTAAAAGAGCGTTCCTCCTCCAACGCCAGCCCTCCGCTTTTCTTCCAAATACGTATTGGCTTTTGTTCCAACATCGCAGCCATGCTCATGCGGAGAGGAAGACGCACACGCAAGAGAAGATACTGGCTTCTTTCCTCCTCCTCTGGACCAGTTTGTTTCGTGTGTGGTACATCTTCAAGTCGTTTCCAACTTATGGCGACCCTATCACAGGGTTTTCTTGACATGTTTCTTCAGAGGCGGCTTGCCATTGCTATTCTCTGTGGCTGAGAGAGTGTGGCCTGCCAAAGGTCACCCAATGGGTTTCCATGGCCAAGCCAGGACTTGAACCCTGGTCTCAAGAGTCTTTTAGTCCAGCGCTGAAACCACGGCATCACGTTGGCTCTCGGTCGTACTTTACAAACTCATAGGTACGTTGCAGAAATGTCATGAAATTTGGCTTGTGAATTGCAAAGATGGGCATCGGGAAGAATGATCTAATGCACACCTGGGCAAGAATGCTCCCATGTGCCACTTCTGATGTGTGACGGGAACTATTGTTGGCACTTCTGTGCTGGCGTCTCAATCTGAATCAGAAAGGGTCCCCGGTGCACATTGATGCGCATCAGGATGCGCTGCACCAGTCACCTAAACAAGCCTTCAATACAACAAAGGCCCGATGGATTTCAACATTTATTATCTTTTACAGTGGCCCACTGAAGCTTATTATATTGTTGTGTGTGTTTCCAAGTCATTTCTGACTTATGGCAGCCCCATCACAGAGTTTTCTTGGCAGCATCTGTTCAGGTTTGCCTTCCTCACAGGGTTTCCATGGCTGAGTGGGGATTCGAACACTGGTCTCTCAGAGTCCAGTGCTCAAATTACCTTATTCCAATCTTCTATTTAATTAATATATCTATCTATCTATCTATCTATCTATCTATCTATCTATCTATCTATCTATCTATCTATCT
>NC_056528.1:1444844-1602696 GCF_019175285.1 Sceloporus undulatus | reverse complement strand
TCTTTTAAATTTCCTGACTGTAGGTTTGATATTTACTTGTGAGTCAGGTCCTGTGTTACAATTTTCTCTGTTCTCATATCATGACAGCTAGAGTCTGCCTCCTTCCTTGCTATCTCTAAGCTCCCAAGTGAAGACCTTTTCAATCTGAGAACTAGGGGATGTAAAGAATCATAACAATCATATTCATAACTGTAAGATCTCCTACCATTTGCATGAGCTCAGCAGCTGCTCTGGCAAACGGACGTCTCTGAACAGAATCAAAAAGCCCAGGCCGGCGAGTATAAAGGAAGGAAGATCTATGGAGGGGGAAGTTTTTTCAGGGGGGGGGGGGGATTACAAATGGTAAACTTCAGCAGAGTCTGGAAGGAGAGGGATGGAGGGAGACTAGCCTTCAAAGTGGAGTTTCACCAGGTGGCCGCAGCTGCCAATTCAAATGGAAAAGCGGCCCCTGCGCATCCCTCCCCTTTCTATACACAAAGAGGAGGCACACTAAAGCAAGAGGGTGGAGGCGGGGTGTGTGCGTGTGTCTTGTCACTTTTATTTGAGTTCCCAGAGCAGCACCTTCCCAGCTGTCTCTGGGAGAAGGCGATATACAAAACAGGATTGGATTCCAGGTATTGACCTAGAGATAAAGAGCCCGGTGCTTCCAAAGACGGCAGTCACGAGGCCAAGGGCCCTTCAGTCTTCCTGGAGGGCGAAACTTCAGGTACCTGCGTTCCTCTGCCACGGAGGGAGGGGTCCTTCAGCCCCCTGTCATTGCTCCTGTGGGAGAAAGAGGATTTACTGTTAAACACTTCACAACTTAAAGCCAGGAGGGCTGCCACTGCGGTTAATCCGCTGTCATCCCATTATTCCAATTGCTTTAAAAATGTCCCAGTTTCTCTCTCCTCCTCCCTCCTTTGTCCTCAGCTTCCTTCAGTTGCTGCAAACTGAGTTCACAGGGCAAAAGCAGTTGACACTCAGTTACAGAAAGAGAGTGAAATCTTGCCATCTGAGTAGGTTCAGGCAAAAGCCAAGTGCTGCAGCCTTCCCTAAACTGTGTGTTCTTCCTTATTAATACATTTTGCCCTCTTGATCACAATTCTTGGCCATACTTAACCCAGGATATATGTGATCTAGCAGTATGGTCAGAGCAGAGTGGGAAAACACTGGCCAGCGCATGGTCATGTGTGGCCTCCCCAAAACAGTCTTTGGGAACTAATTCCAAGGGGTACAGCCCTCCAGGGTCTAATGGGGGGCAACACCCTGTCAGTTGCCTTTCTCCAGATAAGAGAAGCCACTGGTCTGACTAGAACTTGGGACCATTACTTTTTTTGGACTACAATGCCTGGGGATGCTGGGAAGTGTAGTCTTTAAAAAGTAATCTTTCCCCAAAGTCTGGGTCTGACTGAGCAGGAAGCAGCTTCGCTTGTTGCCATGAAGTGAGGTTCTATCCCACATTTGACTAAGACGGGCGGAGAGCTCAGATTTTCCCAGGGAAATTCCAAAGATGGTTGTTTTCCCCCCATATGTGTGCTCTCCCTCCACATCCAAGAGCAACAATAATGTGGGTTTTCATGCATCAAAGATTATTCACAGCTTTGAGCGGACGCAACCACACAAACAGATACGGGGGCATCGTGCTGAAGGGCTTACTCACTTGCGTCCTCAATATGAGGATGTGTTTTTTTTTGGGGGGGGGGGGGGGGGGGAGAACGCCAACTAAGTCAACTATAAACTTTTCAATGGCCTTTTGCAACACTCTGGGGACCCTGACGCAGTTCCAGCAAATGGTTTTGATGGGGACGGCCTAGCCGTCTGGACCTGGTCCTTCAGAAGAGGGGAGAGGGCAAGGCTGCTGGATGGCTCCACATCCTACCTTCCTCCTCCATAAAATATCCTCATTTGCCTTTCACTGGCTAGCAAAGGAGAAGCACCAACAGGAGATGGGCATCTCTTTTCCCTCTCCCTGACCCATGGCAGCTAAAGCAGTGTTAAACCGCATTAACACTAATGAAAAGGGTGCCAAGTGGGAAAGGCTCATCTAAATATCTGAAAGGAGGGGTTGGGAGATGGAGGAAGCTTTGTGTTCACTTAAACCTTCCTTGTGACTGCCTCAACCCTCTTGAATTTCACGATGTCTGAGTACCCCCAATTTACAAGTGTCTCTCTTCCAGCAGAAATGCACCTGGCTACAGTTACGGAAAACACTTCATGAATCTTGCCTACAAAATCTGATGCTACGATACATTTATTCAGTCTTCAAGATACGCAAAGACCTGCTACTGTTTTTATATATATATATATAGCGGTCTCATAGGTTTGTCATTTGTTGCTGAACGAAAACATCTGGAAGACTGACTCCCATCAGCGAACCCCACGTCTCTGTGCTTTGGAACCAGCATCACCTCCTGCCTGACTAAAAGCAAGTGACCCCCAATGGAGGTTTCCTCAAATGGAGACTCACCTTGACAAATCTTCCATGGAGGAGGTAAGGGGACTGGAAATCATGCTGGCAATTGGAATAAGCCATCCCTAAGCCCATCCCTGATCCAAAAGCAATGGGCCAGGTCTTCCCTGAAATGGAAAAGACAATGTTGGAAGACCACAGAAGTGGGCTGAGGAGCCACATGTAACCCATGGGATGCACTTTCCTCACCTCTGGCTTAGATGTTCCAGAAGGGCACCAGTTACAGGAGGTGACTAAAGACTGGCTAGAAATCAAGACATCAGAGAGTTGAATTTCCCTCGCTTCAAACTCACCTGGTCGGTTTCTAGGATCCTCTCATTTTCTCTTAGCCTCAATTCCACTGCAATGCAATAATAATTTACCTTTTTTGTAAGAAGTGCGGCTAGAAAAGGGTTTTTTTCTTGAGCTGTATATATATTCATTTTTATACAGGGGCTCCCTGAGACCTGGAAATTATTTTAAGGGTTCCTCTAGGGCAGTGATGGTGAACCTTTTAGAGGCCGAGTGCCCAAACTGCAACCCAAAACCCACTTATTTATTGCAAAGTGCCATGTCCCTCTGGTTTTCTAGTAACAAACTCTGGCAAACTCTGTGCTGGGGCAATGGCACATGTGCGCACAGAGAGGGCTCTGAGTGTCACCTCTGGCACGCGTGCCATAGGTTCGCCATCACTGCTCTAGGGCTACATAATGTGCACATAAAGGATTCTGAACACCTGAAATCTCTGGACAAAATGTAGTCCCAAAAAGAACGATGGAGAATTACAAGCTTCTCGGAGGAAGGAAGGGATTATAAAAGTATCTGAGAAAGAACGCTGGGGCATGAGCTATGTCAGGAAATCTGACCACCGATATGCAAGCAAATCCTGTCGCATCTATGGTTTTTTTGCCTCTCCGAGGGCTCCTTCCTCTTTATTTATGCATCCCACCTACGACACGCATAGGCCATATCCCGCAAAATGCATGGTGAAGAAAACCCAGGTTTAAAAATGGGTCGCTGTGTTCAGTTTGGACGCCCAAGATGGTTGCAGTTACTTTAAACAGAGAGACAGCGCTGTGTAAATAGACATTAAAAATGTTTATCAAGTCGCAGACTGTGGGATGGCCTTCCGCAGGTCATTCTCCAAAACAAAGAGAATGCAAATGTCACAGCCTGGTTTGGGCAGGAGCCTTGTTTGGAAAGAGTGAGTGAACCACCCAAAGGAAAAGGAAAAGGCCAACAACATGGCAAAGGACAATCTCTTTATCAACTGCAGAGAGTAAATGAGCCAGAACGCTAAGCGCCACTTACTTTTGAAGAAGATGACTGAGAAGACAATGCCCAGGCCAAACCCAGCACCTGCAAAACAAGAGGAAAGAGTTAAAAAACAAGGCCAGGGCTGTGGAGACAGAGATGGAAGCAATTTGGGGCGGACAAAATGTTCCGACTCTGACATCTAAATAAAAGCTTTTAATATTAAATGTTTAGTGTGTTGCATTTTTATGGGAATTTAAGCAACTTTCCTTGTTCGGAAATTTGAATCAAATAAACATATTTTTATGCCCAACCAATCCGTGGCCCTTTATTCCTGTCGTGGTAATGAAATGCCTTGTGCTACCGTTTTACTATAGTACATTTGTTGTTCCTAATTAATATACATTTGCCATTTATGAATGAATCCCAGTTGGAATCGGACAGCAGGAAAGTAGAAGAGTTTGAATCCAAAATGCAGCATAGAAAGAGAGAGCTAATTTGCCACTTTTCAAGAGGGGAAAAATAATTTGTTATAGGAAAGGAAGGCAGCCTAGCGGACTTCAGATTGGAAGGGGCTACTACAACTCCCATATTGACTCAAGAGTCCTTCCCCAGAGCTTTGGAAAAGTGGCTTGTTTGGGATGACCATCCCCTGGATCTCCTGCCAACAGGTGACTGGGGGAGTATGGGTGATGTTGTCCCCAAAACGAACTTTGCTTGGCTCTGCCCTTTCCCAGCCTCTGGTCTCTCATTGCATTTCCCCGGCATCCTTTTAGCCAGAGACCAAACCTGAGACTTTCTGCCCGCGCAGCATATAAACCAACAACGAAGTCTAGTTATTGCCGCTACTGAGTCACAGGTAACCCTTCCGCCTCTAACATGGGAAATTAAATCCTGAAGGGCATTATACATCCACCAGGAATGCTGTCAAAGCCTTACTGGAACCTTAAAATGACTGCTAATGTCCTGCGCTGACGTGTGGGTTTTTCCCTTCCTAGAAAAGAGATTTCTCCTTACAGTAAGAGCTGTCTGGAAGTAGAATAGAGCCCCTTGCAAGAGGATGAAGTCTTCTTGGTTGGACGTTTGAAGGAGAGAAAGCTGAAAGGTGCCATGACTGCTATCTTTAAGTATCTGAAGGGATGTCATGGAGAAGATGGAGCAAGTTTGTCTTCTGCTACTCTAGAAACTAGGAGCCATGGATTCAATTCCCAAGAAAAGAGATTCCATCTAAACATCAGGAAGAAGTTCTTGACTGTATGAGAGCGGAATGGGCTGCATTGAAGGCGATGGACTCTCCATCTTTGGAGGTCCTCAAAGACAAGTTGGATGGGTTGAACTAGATGACCCTTGGGCTCCTTTAAGAATTTATGGTCCCACAGGAAATTGGATGGGAATGCTTTAGCTGAGGACTTTCTGCACCAGTACAAGCTTAGGCTAGATGATGCTTGGGATGCCTCCCAACTATCCAGCTTTGTGATTCAACCACTAAGGTAAAGGATCTTCCAAGACAGCTTTGCACTGAGCCATTGCACGGATTCAGCTAGCCCAGCATTTAACTCTGGACCAGTTTCAACCAAGGCAAGTGGCTGGAGCCAATGCAAAAGGGAAGGTGGGAACCAAAGAGGCCTGGCATGGGGTAAAGAGAGAGAGAAAGAGAGCACGCAAGCCCCTTCTTTCGGCTTTTATCCCCGTCCGTTTGTTTGCTTTGTAAGTGAGACCTTTCATGTTTTATTGTTATGAAGTTAAAGGCTGGCCTGGAGGTGCTGATCTTTAGTAGAAACAGCTGCGGCAGTGGATGTCCCTCTCCAAGCAAGAAATGCATGGTGCCTTAAAAAGGGGGGTTAGGAGGAACGGAAGGCTTCAAAGGTCCATCTCCTCTTCAGAGGGAAGGACCTGCGCTCTGGGACATGTCCCATCACCTTGGGGAGTTTGTGGAAATAACAGTTCACAGTTAACCCAGGGAGAAGAGAGGGAAAAGTGGGATTGTTGTCCTTCCCAGGAAGCTCAGGCAAAAGCAAACTGCTGTGGCTTCCCCCAGCTTGTGGGTTCTCCCTCATGAATAACGTTGGCCATCCTGGGCATGCTCTGATGTTGCTTGGCCCCACACGTGTCGGCTTTCATCTACAACATGCAAGCTCTTCCTTGGGATGGCTGACCTGGTCACAGTGACAAATGCCTTAGTTCCATCCTGTTTGGATTAGTGAAATGTGCTCTGTTTGAAGCTGCTGTCAAAAGTGTTTGGACATTTCAAGTGGATAGAAACGCTGCAACCACATTGTAAATGGGGGCTGGTTTGCAGGGATGCAAGTCTCACAACATGACAACAGCTCCATTGGCTGCCGGTCCGCTTCTAGGCACATAAAGCCCTATATGTTTGGGTCCAGTCTATCTGAAGGACCTTGCGTTCCTATGCAAGTCTGCTGGAAACGCTAAAATTTTCATCTGGCAATCCCACCGCCATCGCAGAAACATTTGGTGGGAACGCAGGAGACAGGGCCTTTGCTGCGGCTGCCCCTATGCTCTGCAACTACCTTTCTAGGTGCATTGTGTGCATTGTGCACATGCCCAAGTCCTGTGAAATACAATAGGGGAGTAAATGGTGTCTGCGATATGGCAAAAATCAAGATTTGCTTTTTGGAATGTGTATATATATATTATTAAATATCTGCAAGCCGTGGATGGTTGAATCCGTGGATAAGGAATCTGTGGATATTGCGCCAAGACTGTATCCTTTCTTGTTCTGCAAACAACTGTGAATTCCTAAATTTGGGGGGGAATGTTGATTGACATTGATGGATTAATTGAAACTGGCACATGAACCATGTGATATTCCTCCACCACCATGTCGTGACATCACTGTTAAAAAATACATAGTTCTCTTACAAAAGGTTTCCTGTTCAGATATAAAGGGTCCGACGATGAGCAGTGACCAATGTCATCCCTCCCCTCGCCTTACCACAATTTCCTTGAGGAACAGCTGGCGCTCTGGATTATTTTTTCTGAAAGCCGGGGGTAAAGGGCGCGGGTGTTTATTCTATTTAAAAACAAATTACCATCTGCAAGGATCCATCAAAGGTTCAAAATGTTTGGCCCCTTGACCCAGGCTCAAACAAATCTCCCCCCCTTCGGCACGCTGCCCTTTCTTCCAAGCCGTTTAAGGAAAAATAATTATTTCAACACGGAGAGGGAGTCGAGGGGAGAAGCAGAGAAAGAGAGAGAGAGAGAGAGAGAGATGGGTGTTTGCTCAAACTGTCCAGCTTCAGCAAGGCCGGTCATGCGCTTCCTGCCCAAGACTGTGCCTCCCCTCTGCCAACCCAAACAAGTTAGCTAATCAACGAGAAATGGAACGGTTTACAAGGGGAACGGAGAGATTGCGCATCATTGACTCGTGGCAGCGCCTTCCTTGGAAAAGAGGTGCTTCCGCTACCACATTTCCCCACCTTTTCTGGGAATCCGTCCCCAGCTCTTGGCCACAAAAGGCTTGAGAGTGGCATCCAACCATTCAGGCTTCCTGTCCTCCCAGTCAAAGGTTGCCATTTTGTAAGCTGCCTTGAGCCCGATTGTCAAGGAAAGGGTGGGATACAAATGAATATAATTGCTGTTGTTCATGTTACTGTTGTTGTTGTTGTTGTTAGAATCATAGAGTTGGAAGAGACCACTAGGGCCATCCAGTCCAACTCCATTCTGCCATGCAGGAAATCCAAATCAAAGCATCCCTGACAGATGGCCATCCAGCCTCTGTTTAAAGACTTCCAAGGAAGGAGACTCTATCACCCTCCGAGGAAGGAGTGCATTCCATTGTGGAACAGCCCTAACTGTCAGGAAGTTCCTCCTAATGTTCAGGTGGAATCTCTTTTCCTGCAGCTTGCATCCATTGTTCCGGGGCCTGTTTTCTGGAGCAGCAGAAAACAAGCTTGCTCCCTCCTCAATATGACCTCCCTTCAAATATTTAAACAGGGTGATCATATCACCTCTTAACCTTCTTTTCTCCAGGCTAAACATCCCCAGCTCCCTAAGTCGTTCCTCATAGGGCATGGTTTCCAGACCCTTCACCATTTTTGTCGCCCTCCTTTGGACACGCTCCAGTTTCTCAATGTCCTTTCTGAATTGTGGCGCCCAGAATTGGACACAATATTCTAGGTGGGGCCTTACCAAAGCAGAATACAGTGGCACTATTACTTCTCTTGATCTAGATTACTTCTCAGGTTGTTGCTTAACCTACATTCCTCTCCTCCAACCCTTGCCACCTGAGGCAACCGCCTCACCCTGCCTAATGGGAGGGCTGGCCAAGGCTCAAGCTGAACAGGTAAGCCTTTCTGGATAATGGAAGAGCCACAGGGAGCATATAAGCAGGAGGTGCCCTATCTGTTTACCTTGAACGCTGACCATATGTAAAAACAGGATTGGAGCCGGAGGAAGGAGCCATGAAAATAGGAGGCGCATCAACAATTGAAAATATGCAGATGACACTATACTGTTCGTAGAGAACAGCAAAGACCTGGAATGAAGGAAGAGCAAAGATGGGTTTGTAGGTGACCGTTAACAAAAATAACGACCGCAGACGATTTACTTAAGTTTAAAGCAGACGATGGAAACACTGAAGAAGTGAAAGGTTTCCCCTCCATTAATAAAAACGGAGACCGCAGTCAAAAAATTAGAAGATGACTTGGACTCGGAAGGGCAGCTGTGAAGGAACGAGAGAAGTTCATGAAGTGTAAAGATGTACATTGAATATGGAAGTTGGGATGGACCTAACTTCCCATGCTCCTCCCATGCTCAATTTCCTTTGAAGAGGGCATATCACAGTTTCCCCAAAAACAACAATATACAAATTCCCTCCTCCTTCAACATCATCGCCACCTGACCAAGGGATGCAGGCCGCTGCAGCTGTTTCTACTAAAGACCGGCACCTCCAGGCCATAACAATAAAACATGAAAGGTCTCGCTTACAAGGAAAACAAACCAAGAAGGAATTAAAGGGAAGGATCACGCTGCCCCAGACCTCTCTGGCTCTCCTCTCTCCCTTCCCAAATCCTCCCAATTTTTCGGAAGATGGGGTTTTCCTTCCTGACAGGGCTCTGGGACACTCAACTTGGATGGACAAACGGCAGTAAAAGGCTGACAATAAAAGTCTATTAAGATCAGCAAAGCAACTTCCACTGAGATCTACGGTATCTCTGTCCTGTGCAAAGGCCCCAAAACACTGACTTTCTCATGACGTCTTTTCACGGTTACCTCTGGAAAAACCTTTAGGTGCTGCACCTTTGAAGAAAAAAGCAATTCAATCATTATTAAGCATTTCACTTTCAGATGTCAAAACAAATGAAGCATTACAGGGAAAGGAGCATTAGTGTGGGTTTTTCTTGTTGCAGGATTTATGAGCTTGCATGTACAGGCGCATCTCCGGATGGCAACATCCCTTCCAAGCGAACATGGATCCCGTCGGGGAACCCTCTGAAACAGAATGCCAGGGAAAGCCAATGTTTTCTCCACGCTGACAAGCGGATTAAGGTGCTTAAATTATTTCCTTGGCTTAATCGCCCCTCAGTCTATCCTTAAGACAGTTTCAAAGAGGGACCTGGGAGTCTTCATTGTTGCTTCCTGGGAACAATGGGAAAACAGTTGTTCTAACTTGTTCCTCTTCGGAGGAAAGCAGAGAGAGCTTAAAAGAACCCACCTTTCGGCAGCTAGCTATAGAAAGCCAAGAGGCATTACTGACAGGCTTCTAAGATCATGCTTCATCAAAGGAAGGCACCAAATTTGCATCCCATCTCCAATGGTAAATCTTGGCCAAATGTCTTCAGAAGAGCTTTGCCCTCGCTTTCCTCTGAGGCTGAGAGAGGGCAACCTGCTCAGTTTGAGATGCCATGGCTGAGTGAGGATTTGAACCCTGGTCTGATGGAGTCCTAATACACCTCACTGGCTCTCGACTGCCCTGTTCTTGTTGTTAGGTTCCTTCAAGTTGATTCCAACGTATGGTGAGCCTGTCATAGGGTTTTCTTGAACAGATTGATCTGGGGAGGTTATTCAGCCTTCTATTTGGCTAAAAGAATGGGTCCTCCAAGGGATTTCTATGGCTGAGGAGGGATTCAAAACCTGGTCTCCTGAAGTCCTAGTCCAGCACCCAAACTACAACACACCACTCCGGCTCTCTTAGTATTTATCTTCCAACCTAATGAAATCCTGGCTACTCTGTACAACCAGACGTCAACACGCCATAAATTCCCCAATGCAACTTAATCCTCAAGGCTGGTGCGTAAAATTAAAACCATGCACATCTCCTGTAGCAATCTTCCAAACACAAAGCAGCTCCTGGCAAAGAAGGAGGGAAAAGTATATTAAAGACTAGCTAGGAAAGACAGTCAACACAAACTGCTCAAGAGGGATGCTCGCTTGACGTCAGGGACAGGCAGGACTCTGCAGGCGCAAAGAAACTGGTCCATCGAGTAAGACCAGCAACGAAAGTGTTTGCCGGGTTCCCCAAAGTCAAGGAGGGGTGCCGCTGGGGAAAGGGCCTCCTCTGCGGTCGCACCCCAACATTGCGACTCCCTCCCTTGGGAAGCACGCCTGGCGCCATCACTGCTGCCATCAGTCAGATGTC
Source organism: Sceloporus undulatus (assembly GCF_019175285.1). Taxonomy (NCBI): domain Eukaryota; kingdom Metazoa; phylum Chordata; class Lepidosauria; order Squamata; family Phrynosomatidae; genus Sceloporus; species Sceloporus undulatus. The sequence goes on along the minus strand of NC_056528.1, from coordinate 1,592,413 downwards.
AGGATAAGACAGCCCTTACTTTCTGAACCTTTTAAACCAGAATAATAGCCTTTGGGTTTTCTTATGGGGTTGCTGGCTTATCTTCTGTGGCTGTCAGAACTAAATGTGGCACAATATATATATATTTTCACTGGGGACACAGGACCCCAGTGAAAATGGAAAAACTGCAAATAAAAAAGCCACCTTTTTTAAATCAAGAAACACCTCTCTAGTATTTCTAGGTCCTCCAGAGCAACTCTATGGTCAACATCCACTGGAGGTTGACCATAGAATTGCACTGGAGAACTTACAAATGCCTAGGGAAGTGTTCTCTCTAGAAATCTCTAGTCATGTTGGAGGACCCAGAGATTCCGAAGGATATTATATTAATCGATCAAATCCCGAAAGCGAAAGCCACATACTTGGAGGGCTGACTGTATAAGTGCTGCTTTGTCTCACTGTCTACTTTTATACTGTGGCATAGGAACCTCTCTCTATTCTTTCCATGCTATTCCTGCCTCTGGTACCAAATTTCCCATTAAAGTCGTAATGCTCAAGGAGGCATAAAAATACAGTATGCTCTGTGTATGTGTGTGTGTTTATTAGTCTGTGATCCATGTTAAGCGAGCATTGCTCCTTGAGACTCTGGGCCAAGAGCCTGTGTCCCAACATGACTCTGGCCCAATGCGGAGAAAGCTGTGAGAAACTTCTGCTGGGAACCGCTGGCAAGGCTCCGGCTGGGAAAAACTCACACGCTATCATTGTGCAACAGAGAGCTGATCCTTAAAACAAAGACATGCGTTGGCATGGCAGAGGTGGGGGCACCCTTGCCCACAAGGGTATTGGCCATTGTAAAACCTATATTAAAAAAGCCCTCCCTCGACCCCCTGGTACATAACAATTATCGGCCAGTCTCGCTGCTGCCATTTTTGGGGAAGGTGATCGAGAGGGCGGTTGCAATCCAGCTTCAGGCGGTCTTGGATGAAACGGATTATCTGGACCCATTTCAAACTGGCTTCCGGGCGGGTTACGGGGTTGAGACGGCCATGGTCGCCTTGGTCGATGATCTCCGTCTGGGCATCGACAGGGGAAGCGTGTCCCTGTTGGTGCTCTTGGACATCTCAGCGGCTTTCGATACCATAGACCATGGTATCCTTCTGGGGCGCCTGGCAGAGGTGGGAATCGGGGGCACTGCGCTCCAGTGGTTCCGGTCCTACCTCTCTGGGAGGTCCCAGATGGTGCAGCTGGGAGACGTGTGCGCCAATAAGAGGGCCCTTAAAACTGGGGTCCCTCAAGGAGCCATTCTGTCTCCCATGCTATTTAACATTTACATGAAACCGCTGGGAGAGATCATCCGGAGACATGGGGCGCGGGGTTATCAGTACGCTGATGACACCCAAATCATTTTCTCTATGTCTCCGACTGATGCAGTGGCTGAGGACGGTGTCTCTCCTCTCGTGGTGTGCCTAGAGTCAGTAATGGGCTGGATAAGGGAAAACCGACTCAAATTGAATCCAGAGAAAACGGAGGTACTTGTGATAGGTTCCCCTGGTCCGGGAATGGTGGTAGTTCCACCTGTCCTGAACGGGGTCACGCTCCCTGTGAAGGACTCCGTGCGCAGTCTGGGGGTGCTTCTTGACTCGTCGCTTCACCTGACGGCTCAGGTGAATGCGACGGTCAAGAGCACCTGTTATCAGCTTCGGCTTATTCGCCAGCTGCGCCCATACCTGGCCCAGAGGGACCTTGAAACTGTCGTACATGCTCTGGTAACCTCGAGATTGGACTTCTGCAATGCACTCTACATGGGGCAACCCTTATACCAAACCCGGAAGCTACAAATGGTACAGAATATGGCAGCCAGGCTGGTCCCTGGTACTTCCAGGGCCAGCCACATAACACCGGTGCTCCAAGATCTGTATTGGCTGCCTATTCACTTCCGGGCGCAATATAAGGTGTTGGTGATGACCTATAAAGCCCTAAATGGCTTGGGCCCAGGATACCTGAAGGACCGCCTCTCCCCGTACATTCCGTCCCGCACCCTCAGAACATCTGGGCAGCAACTCCTTAGGGTGCCAGGGGCCAGGCTTACCTCTACCACGAGGAAGTCTTTCTCTATCGCTGCCCCGGCCCTTTGGAACACGCTGCCCTCAGAGCTCCGCTCAGCCACCTCCCTGGCCCAATTCAGAAAGGATGTTAAAACCTTTCTGTTTAAGATCGCATTCCCCCAATCACAGTCCTAGCAGGCCTCCTTGTACTCTGCAAGAGGATTGGCTAACGGGGGCTTTTGTTTTGTCTTGTTTTTATATTTGATTGTGAAGATGTTACTGTTTTTAAATTGTTATTTGCTTGTTTTATGTTGTAAACCGCCCTGATCTCAGGAAGGGCGGTATATAAATAAAAGTTTTATTTTTATTATTATTATTATTATTATCCTCTGTGCCCATTTGCCAGGAGGATGCCGCAAGCCTCAGACGCAGCCCTCCCAAACCCTGTAAACTCAAGTTTAGGGGTGGATACCTGAGAGGTTGTTGGGTTCCCAACCACCCCAGCCATCATTGCCACAGGCGAAGGCTCATGGGAACTACAGTCCCCAAAAGAATCTGAAAAGCTGGGTCTCGTAACAATGCTTACAGGCTACTTTAAGATCATGGAGGGTAAGTGTATCAAGAGAGGCAGTGTGGTGCAATGGTTTGAGCGTCGGACTATGACTCCAGGGACTAGGGTTCAAATTCTCAATCACTGATGGAACCCCACTGGGTGACCTTAGGGACGTCATATCCCGGCAGTTTCTTATCATGAGTTTTAAACACGAATTTTATATTCAATTATCCTTCTACGTATTGTAATACAAACACTGCGTTAACCTCTTCATAATGACAAACCTGCTCTGAACAAACCTTGCCAAGAAAAGCTCAGACCAGGCTCCTCTTAGTGTCGCCATGAGTTGGAAATGGCTTGAAAGCGCGCAATGAAAACAAACAAAGGAATATTTGTGAAATCGAAGACTTTCACGACCAGGATTCATTGTTTTCTGAGGTCTTTAAGGTTTCCTTGGAGGTCTTTAAACAGAGGCTGGATGGCCATCTGTTGGGAATGCTTTGACTGAGAGTTCCTGCATGGCAGAAGAAGGGGGTTGGACTGGATGGCCCTCGCAGTCTCTTCCAACTCTCTCATTCTATGATTCTTCAGGTCTCTTTGGAGATATGCTATTTAAATGACGCATGGGTCCTAAGAGTCCAGAGGTCGCGCCAAAGCCACACTCCATTCCTAAGCACTGGAATGCAGCTTTGGTGCAGCTTCCAGATTCTTAGGATGCATGCATCATTTAAATAGCATACCTCCATAGAGACCCGAAGCAGCTTTATTTTGGCAGTCTGTAACAGGCGTATGAGTGTTTTTCGGGCTGCGTTTTGGAAGGATTTATTCCTAAAGATGCCGGCCGACAGATGCAGGCGAAACTTCGGGAATAAATTCTTCCAGAACGCGGCCGTGTTGCTCAAAAAACCCACAGAAAATAAGGGGAGAGAAGAAAAGCAGAAACCTAATCAATAATAGATATTTGGCCGCATGAGCATCTCCTTGGCCCTGATCCAGCAAGCCGCCTCTTCTGCTCTTACCAACCAGACAAGTTGCCACACTATTAATCCCATTTAGGAATCGATGTTCCCACGCCTGTCCCAGTTCCCTGTCCCTTTGCCACACCCGTTCCATTGAGATCAAATTATTACCTGCGCTGAAGACAGAGATGAAAATTGCACCGGCAAGCATAAATCAGATATTAACTCATTTGCAATTCAAACTGAGTCATGGTATTCTCTCTCTCTGTCTGTCTGTCTTATTACTTTTTTACCCCTTTCTTTAACCGCCCGACGTACGTAAACAGGTTTTATAATGTGAGACTTAAAAGCGTGTGAGAAAGGCCGCAGACAGAAGCCGCCCAATGGCAGCCGACGCGGGGCACTTCTTGTGCAACTCTTCCCTTCAAAGCAAGCTTGTGCCCAAGCGTCTGGCAATTCACGGCAACTTGGCTCACCAACATTTCACAGAGACGTGTGGCCAAGAAGCACCAGAGGATGGTAAAAGCTGCAAATGAGTAAGGAGAAGCTGTAGAAGTCTGCTTTTGCCTAAGCCTACTGGAAAGGGCAAGGCTCTGTCCTCTCCTCTCCCTGAGTTAACTGAGTGCCCCACCTGGAATAATGCTGTGTCCTGTTCAAAAAGGTGGGCCAACTAAAATGGTCAAGAGGCTGGAAACCATGAAGCCCTATGAGGAGAGGCTTAGGGAGCTGGGGATGTTTAGCCTGGAGAAGAGAAGGTGAAGAGGTGATATGAGAGCCTTGTTTAAATACTTGAAGGGATGTCCTATGAAGGATGGAGCAAGCTTGTTTCCTGCTGCTCCAGAGAATAGGAAAAGTGGAGCCATGGATGCAAAGCTACAGGAAAAGAGATTCCAGCTCAATGTTCGGAGGAACTTCCTGACAATAAAACAAGTACTAGTGCCACTCTAGTCTGCTTTGGTGAGGCCTCACCTGGAATAATGCTGTGTCCTGTTCTGTCCACAATTCAAAAAGGATGTGGAGAAGCTGGAGCCATGTGTCCAAAGGAGGGCGACTAAAATGGTGAGGGGTCTGGAAACCATGAAGCCCTATGAGGAACGACTGAGGGAGCTGGGGATGTTTAGCCTGGAGAAGAGATGGTTATAAGAGGTGATATGATAGTCCTGTTTAAATATTAGAAGGGATGTCATAATGAAGATGGAGCAAGCTTGTTTTCTGCTGCTCCAGAGAATAGCTAACAGATGCAAGCTAAAGGAGAAGAGATTCCAGCTCAACATTAGGAAGATCTTCCTGAGAGTAAGGGCTATTCGACAGTGTTGGCCTGTGACAGACTGCCAAAATAAAGCTGCTTTGTGTCTCTTTGGAGGTATGCTATTTAAATGATGCATGAGTCCTAAGAGTCCGGAGGTCGCGTCAAAGCCACACTCCAGTCCTAAGCACTGGAATGCAGCTTTGGTGCAGCTTCCGGATTCTTAGGATGCATGCTTCATTTCAACAGCATGCCTCCAAAGAGACCCGAAGCAGCTTTATTTTGGCAGTCTGTAACAGGCCAAAGTCTCCTTCTTTGGAGGCCTTTAAACAGAGACTGAATGGCCATCTCTTGGGGGTGCTTTGATTAGGAGTTCCTGCATGGCAGAACAGGGTTGGACTGGGTGGTCCTTGGGGTCTCCTCCAACGCTAGGACTCTGTATGACTGGGACCGATGTTTGACCAGCAAACCTTCCTACGGAGAACGATCTTGACCTTTAAGAACCAAGCCTGTCGGAAGAGATGGTAATACCTGGTAAAGCGGAAGGCAGAAGGCAAAGATTAAGACCCCGTTGGAAGTGGGTAGTAGGATTCTGTAGCACTGAGGACAAGGCACATTCAATGTAGACATCGTGGGGTTCCCTAGGGAATCCTGGGAGTTGTAGTTTCGCAAGGCCCTTAGCCTGCTTTGTCCATAAAAAACTACAACTCCCAGGGGTTTTATAGTGTCAAAGTGCTTTCGTGTCTTGTTCTACTTTACCTTACACCCTCAAAGGACGTTCTCAGGGGACAAATGTCCTTTGAGGTCGATTTTTGGGCTTGGGCTGCTATAAAACTGGCCAGGGCCCTCCATTTTGGAGGCCTGGGTCCTCCAAAAGTCCTCCAAAGAGGGTCTGGAGGCTCATCGCCGCCCCCCAGCCCTCGCTTTCCTTCCTCACAGGACCTTTCCCGGGCTCCCTGGCCCCTCGGTCCCCTTCCAGGCCGCTTCCTTACCCAGCTTCACGGCGGAGTCGGCCAAACAACGGTCCCATTTCCTTCCTAAGTCGCCCTCCGACGCCATCTTGGTCGCCTCCGCCTCCAGCTGCCACTCAAGCCTTCCGCCCGCCCCACTTGGAGGCCAAGTCTCGCGAGAGCCGCCGCCCGCTCGGCTTCGGCGAGGAAGCTCTCGCGAGACTTGGAAGGCTTCAGGCTCCTTCCTCGGCGTTGCCAAGGGCAACCAAAGGCTTGACCTTGCGGCCTAGGCCCCAAAGGGAAAAATGAAGCCTAGGAAAGAGTTGGGGCTTTTGTAAAAATACAAATATGTTTATAATATAATACAATATTTTTATAATATAAAATAATTTTATTATAATGTTTTATTATATAATTTATAATATATCAATAAAGTATATAATATTATATTATATAATATAAAATTTTACAATATAAAATAATTTTATTACAATGTTTTATTATAAAATTTTAATACTGTATAACAATAAAATATATAATATTTTATAATATAATTTAATATTTTACAAAATAAAATAGTTTTATTATAATGTTTTATTGTATAATTTATAATGTAACAAAAATATATAATCTTTTATAATATAAGATTTTACAATATAAAATAATTTTATTATAACATTTTGTTACATAATTTATAATACAGTATCTCAATATATATAATATTTTATAATATAATGTTTTATAATATAAAACAATTGTATTATAATATTTTATAATATAATTTATACCATAATTTATATAATTTTTATAATATAATATTTTTATAAAATAACATTTTATAATATAAATTTATTATAATATTTTATAATATTTTATAATAGAATTTATAGTATAATAAAATATACAACATTTTATAATATAATGTTTTATAATGTAATATAATTTTATTATAATATTTTACAATATTGTATAAAAGAATTTATAATACAACAATAAAATACATTATGTGATGCAATATATAATATAGTATAACTTGTGTAAAAATAGAGGAGATGTGGTATATACTATATATATATATATATATATATATTTCTTTTGTAGACCCCCCTACATAGCCCCCTCGTTGGTTCCTCCCAAACTTCCCCTCCTTTCCAACCCAATGGTTTCTCCCAATCATGACTTCCTTTCCCTCCGCTCTCAATGGTCTCTCCCACCTCAGTCCTTCCCCCAAAACAGGCCTACATATGGTCTCTCCCTCTTCCCTCCCAGTGCGCATGCGTGTGCCTCCCAGCTCTCCATACTTGGCGATAGCCCGCGAGCCGCCCTCTGATTGGCTGAAGCGGGGGAAGGTGGGCGTGGTTTAGCCCGGCCGTATAACCCGCCAGCCGCTTTAGAGGAGGAGGACTGCGAAGCGGAGGGGGGCGTGGCTACGCTCGGGGAGCCGCGGCCGCTGATTGGCTCGAGGGAGGGAATTTAATTGTGACGCACGCCGCGCGCTGTCCTCTGATTGGCTGAGGCGCGGAGGAAGGAGAGGTCGAAGGGACGTGGCGTGACCCCGGATGTGGAACTCCTAGGCTACGGCGGAAGTGGCCTAAGGAGGAGGTGGCGGCGGAGGAGGAGGAGGAGGAAGGCCGCGGCCTGGCTCAGAGACTCGGAGAGGCCCCAGGGACGGAGCGCCGCCGCCGCCGCTGAAAGCCCGGTCCCGCGGAGCCACAATGGTCAGTACGAGGGCGGCGGCGACGACGACGAACGAGGCCCGGTCCCTGAGGAGAAGCGGGAACCGGTCCTTATTTCCTGTCAGGGAAGGGAAGGAAGGGCGGGAAGCGAAGCCTTTGGCTCCCTCAGTTTGGGGCCTGGTTCCTTTCATGCAGTAAATACAGCCCTTTAAGCTCCGTAATAACTAAGTTAAGTAATAAATTCCATTAAAATGCCCTCAATAACGATGATGTTTATTGATACATCCCATAATGAGCTCAGCAATAAACAAGTGCAATAATAATAATAATAACAAGGTGGTCAGCTCCATAATCAATAACTTCAGTAACGAGTTCAGTGCTCTGTAATGAAGAAGCGCATTGATCCATCCCATAATGAGACCAATAATAAATAAGCGCAATAGTAATAAGGAATGCAGAAGGTCAGATAGATAAGGAGTGCATCAGGTCAGCGATAAGCTCAGTAACAAATAGGTCCAGTAATATGTTTATTGATACATCCCATAACGAGTTCAATAATAAATAAGTACAATAAGGGCTGCATAAGGTCAAATGCGTAAGGAACACTTGAGGTCAATAATAAACTCAGTAATAAAGAAGTTCATTGATGTGTCCCATAATGAGTTCAGTAATGAATAAGTACAACAATAGTAAGGGATACATGACACAATAATCAGGAGTACGTAAGGCCAAAGAAATAAGGGATACGTAAGATCAAATACATAAGGGATACATAGGTTCAAGTGCATAAGGGATATGTGAGGTCAGCCATAAGCTCAATAATAAGCCTGATAGTAAAATAAGGCCCCCTACAGACAGGCCAAAATAGAGCTGCTTTGGGTCCCTTTGGAGGCATGCTGTTTCAATGAAGCATGCGTCGTAAGAGTCCAGAAGCTGCACCAAAGCTGCGCTCCAGTGCTTAGGAGTGGAGCATAGCTTCCGGACTCTTAGGACGCATGCTTCATTGAAACAGCATGCCTCCAAAGGGACCCAAAGCAGCTCTATTTTGGCCTGTCTGTATGGGGCCTATGTGCCGTACTAAAGAAGTTCACTGATACGTCCCATAGCAAGTTCAGTAATAAGGAATGGTCTGTCAGGGAGCTCTAGTGCCCCACCAAACTGCAAATCCCAGGGTTCCCGGTTAAAGAGGTGTCAGGCTGCTTTATTTCCACATGAAGATGCTCTGTTAGGAGGCACGGCCTCTTTTGCTGATCACATAACCTTTGCCCACTAGTGGCATCTGCCATGAGATCCTGCTTTCCACCTTTGGCAGCCTTCCTCCCAAATCCCTCCCAGTCAAAGGCCCCTCTTCTTCCCAGCACAGGATGCATGGGAAACATGTATTTATTCATTGGATTTGTATCCTGCCTTTCTCCAAAAGCGGGATTCAAGGCAGCTCACAGAGGAAGAGTTGTCCCAAAGGACGGGAGTGAGATGTTACTACAGCCAAGAGGGCAGAGTCATAACTGGACCTTATGAGGCTAGCGATGGCGGTGCCAATGAGAAGGGAAAGGGTGACATGCGAATGACTGAAGAATGTAATGGTTAAGAACAACACACAGCACTGTCTCCACTGTCTTCATCCAATGTACACTGAAAGTAGAATGGGAGCATTAATAGGGCTTTTGGGGAGCAAGAGGAAAGTCTGAGGCTTCCTATGTGTGTGTGCATGGGTTGGCTTCTATGCGCCTCAGGGCTGGGATTTCTCTTTCTGGTGGGAGTCTTAAGGCTGGTCTTGTGAGGCAATCTGGCAGGGAATGCGCAGGCAAAAGGGGGCATTTGCAGGGGGAAGGCTAGTGGTGTTTGTAGTGGCTTTGATGAGGCCAGGTTTCATGTCTCCTTTCTTCCTTCTTCTCCAGACGCGACAGAGCGGGGATTAGGTAAAGAGGGAAGAACAACGGTGGGAAGAAAAGTCCTTTGGGGGATTTTGCAGGAGAGCGGCTAAGAGCTGCGACCATTGTGTGTCTGTGGATGCAGTAAAGAAGAGCTGGGGGCTGGGGGTGATTTGTGTGTGAAGTATTTCTGATGGGCCTGGCTCTCAAAAAATCCTCATGTAGGAAATACCTGGAGTTTCCAAAGAAAGCTTGCTGTATTAGCGCTACCTAGTTGTTTGCAATTGAGATGGGCTTTCATTGCAAGGTGCTACCCAGGTAAGTAGTAGAAGCCCATTGGGAGATGAGTTTTCGAAGACCAGAGGGTTCATGGCCGAGGCGCTTCCAGCTTCCTACAAGGAGGGAATCTGATTTTCCTTCTAGGGAATGAAAATATATTGCTTTGGTGGGGAGGGGAAAGGCCTTTTGGCACCTTGTCTCTGCTCTGTTGTGTTTGAGGGGGTTTGGTAGGAGACCCAGACATGGGGGCACCTCATTTTGGGATAAAGGAAGGACACATCTGCCGTGATGGTTGCATTGTGGTTTGAGATCTACTGGTGAGAAGACCCCGTATTGGGACACAGTGAATGTTAGAGTGGCAAGTGGTGCTGAAAACAGGGAAGTGTATATAGTCCCACCTTGCAAATCGGGAGAGCATTATAACAGCTCCCTCACGCATACCTATGACTCACAGGACACAACCCAGGTGGCAGACATCTCTCACTACTCACCCAGAACCAATGGCTCCTTGCGCCAGGGAGGTGATCTGAACTAATGTAGCAGGAAATGAGAAGACTTTTGCTTTAGCCGCTTCCTGTTGCATTGGTCAGGAGGTAGCTGGAGGCTGAGCCACAAAGCTGATCCATTTAGTTCAGTGGTGCGTCTACTCTTGACTGGTTGCGGTCGTCCAAGAACCAACCCAGTGAGATCTTTCCCAGGTCTGCTCCGTGGACATTGTTCACTGGAGTTGTAATGGCTTGGATTTAAATAGTGTGGTTGTCAATACTGAGGGGGAGAAGGGATCTGCTCATGGTTGGAAATGACTAGAATGAGGGCTGAAATGTGTCGCTGTGACTGGTTGAAAGGCTGTCACACACCGACTGCATGTGATGACACTGAAGGGATGTTGGTGGACGTTTTAGGTGTGGCACCATCTCATCCTCGGCAGATTTAATACAGAAGCCTCAATGATTCTTGATATCACTCAATGTCTGGGCCCAAATTGACTCATTAGAGGTTCCCCAACTTGTCAAGGTCCTCTCATAGAACCGAGCTAAAGCTTGGTGGATGTGTCGCCCACCCTGATGTTTGGACATATGTGCAGATGTGTGGCTTTTATCTTTGTATGTGCCTTCAAGTTTGACCTGATAATACAGACCCAGGATTTGTACTCGCTGGAGGTTCAGTGGCTGATTCTCAGGCTCCGCTCAGGGCTGGTAGCCGGTGTGTTTGCTCCAGCAGCAGCCAGAAATATCCATCTCTAGTTTCATAATATCAGCATTTTAAGCGCACAGGAGAAATGCATGCATTTATTTAGTTTCAGGGATGTTCCCTGTTTACTCTGACTTGCAAGTGTGCTGCAAGCGGACAGCCGTGTTGAGAGAAAGGTGGGAACCATACAGTGTTTTTCACATTGCAACTGAGAAATGAATGTTTTATAATGAAACTGGAGAGCCCTGTTCCATTTTATGAACTGACATAGCTTCAAAATTGGGGTTTGCTCTGGCTTAGGAGCCGGCGACATCTTCATAGTGTGGCCTCTCCCATGCCCCAATTTAAAGCTTAGTAGGTTTGCGGCAGATGTCTTCTTAATATCTTACATTCTGCACTAATGTAAATGCACAAACATTGCCTGGAGTAGGCCTTTTGCACTTGCATATCATCTTGAAGAATAAAGGCTACCCTTTGCCTCTGAAACCACCACTTGCTCTTATTAAAGGTCTCTCCATCTTAATTTCCCTTCCTTTCCCTCTAGTTAATGTTTTCTCTGGCTGGCGTTCCAAGAAATGCTGACTTCAGGTCGTCCTTTTTCGGGTACAGAATAAAGCATCTCAAACCTGATATGTTTTTATATTTATTTCCCTAAGTAGCTGAGGAAACTCATTCTTTACTTTATCATTGTGAAAAGGACTAGCTGGTGACAAATACTCTTACAAATAGCATCTTGCCTTATGTCTCTATCGCTAATGTTCTGGTACCAGCCCCTGTTCCTTTCCCTGCTGTGTCTCAATGCATGACAAGGTCCTGGTTTTGCCGTGCCTTTCTAATTGCGGTAATACGGTATCCATCGCCCAGCTGTAAAACCTAAGCATACAGTATAGTGTAGTACTGGGCTATTTTTAGAGCGCCTGATACTGTACATGCCCATAGAAATGGCTCCTTTTGGAGGAAGCAGAAGGCTGGGGCCAAGGAGTCTTTCCCCCCCTTCCTCCTTGCTCCTCTTCTTCAAAGCTGACACGCAGCATGGGTGTTTGAAACCAGAATTTGTGAAGGCGCATCCTTATGTGCATGTGTTTGTGCACATGTGCATGCTACAGGTGTCTTGACTAGGACCACATCCCTAGCCTCCTCTATCCACTGAATTTACTTTCTTTCAAACCCTTTCACCCCACCTTTTAATATGTAACTTATTGATTTAATATCTATCCCACCCTTCTCTTGGTACAGGATTCAAGCTGATTCACAACCGTTTAAATCAGTGGTTCCCAAACCTTGGTCCTCCGGACTTTTTGGACCTTTGCTGCCAGAATTCCTGATGGTTGGCCAAGCTGGCTGGGGCTTCTGAGAGTTGAAGTCCAAAACAACTGGAGGGTTGAAGTTTGAGAATCACTGATTTAAAGCAAAAATAACACAAAAGTTATATGGGAATTAAACCATGCTTCTGTTTAGAATGCACAGGTTTCCAAAACATGTTGAAAACATAATAAAAGAGAAGCACAAAACCAAGAGACGTGGCATCTGTTGCAACACAGTCAAAACCAAAATAAAAGGTCTTTGCTTTCCAGGAGGAAGAGACTAAGGAAGTAGCTAACTGTACCTCTTATGGAAATGGAGGTGACTTCCACAACATGGGAGCAACCCTGGAGAAAGGTCTCTCCTCTGTCCCCATCCAAAGTGCCTGTGATGGTGGGGGGACCAAAAGAAGGCCCTCCCCTATGGATCTTAAAGCTCAGGAAGGCTCCATATAGGAAGATAAGGTATTTCAGATAGTCTGGGCCCAGGCCATTTAGGGCTTGGAAGGTCATAGCCAGCACTTTGAATTCTTCCTGGGGAGAGATGTCTTAGGCAGCCAAGTGTTTAGAAGTGTGGCAAGTTAATAAGGTGCTAAATATCAAAGGAGTCAGCACAATAATAACAGCAACTGCCAGAAACAGAGTTAGCTGTCTTAATCCATATTTCCAAACTGTAATGGATAAAAGAAGAGTGCAATCCCCATTCTCTTCCCCCAGTGTATATTGAATTTGGAGTGGAAGAGAGAGATGGCTTGTTGGGGCAGAGGAGGGCATTAAGCCAGGTCAGGAATAAGGTAGATGTCTGGAAAGGGATGAGGAATGGCTGAGGAGCCTGATGTTCTTAGCTTGGAGAAGAGATGAGAAGAGAGAGGACATGATAGCCATCTGTAAATATCTTAGGAGAGGTCATGTAGAAGATGGTGTCTGCTTGTTGGCTGGGGCTCCGGAGACTAGGACAAGCAGCTGAACAGTCTGTAAGATTAATTGAAAGAGAGAATATACAGATCAACAGAACAGCACATCATTAAAAGCCCACTGTCGTCAGTTCCTAAATACCTGTCCAAAGAGCACAGTTTGTATTGTATTGCCTGCGAAAGGAGAACAAGGAGGGAGCCGTCCTGTCTTTCCTAGGGAGGAAGCTACAAAGTCTGGGAACAGTCACCAAGGAACGAAGCCCTCTGTCCCCTATTGCCACCATTCCTGGGAAGGCGATGGGACTGAAAGGCTTCCCTGAAAGAGCTTAGACTGTGGCCTGTTACAGACTGCCAAAATAAAGCTGCTTGGGGTCTCTATGGAGGTATGCTGTTTAAATGATGCATGCATCCTAAGAATCCGGAAGCTGCACCAAAGCTGCCCTCCAGTGTTTAGGAATGGAGTGTGGCTTTGGCGCGACCTCCGGACCCGTAGGACCCATGCATCATTTAAACAGCATACCTCCAAAGAGACCCCAAGCAGCTTTATTTTGGCAGTCTGTAACAGGCCTGAGCCTCCACAGTCTCATATGGAAAGATGCAGTCCTTCAAATAGCCAGACCCGAGCCATATAGGGCTTCGTAGGTTCTAACTAGCACTAATTTGTGAGTATGACAATGTATTGAAAGTTGCTTTGAGGTGTGTTAGGCTGAAAGGCCAATAATTGCGCAGTGCCAAAAGTGGGCTTGCAGCTCTTCCACAGAAATCCGTCTTGGCTTTTTCATTACCTCTCCATCCCCAGAGTTTTCTTAATTAGAACATCTTAATCTAGGGCAGAGCAGTTTGAAGGGTAGAAATGGCTTCTGATTGTTGTTGTGTGCCCTGAAATTGTTTCTGATGTAGGATGACCATACCATGGAGCCAGATTTCTTCTCAGGAAGTTTGCCTCTGTGGACTTCCTCTGAGACTGAGCAAGTGTGATTTGCCCAAGGTGGGTTTTCCTGGCCAAGGAGGATTTGAATCCTGGTCTCTCAGAGTCCTAGTCCAACACTCAGACCATGCTGCCTCTCCTTCAAACCATTGGCTGCTGTTAAACAATTGGAAATCATTCACCTTTGCAGATCTGCTGCATCTAACCCAAAGATCTGACAGTGGATCCTGATCTACCTTCTGCTTCTCCTTTCGCCACACATATGGGGAATAATGCAGGGAACTGTACAAGGAAAACCTAAAACCACCTGCATGTCTTCTCTGTAATAGGCAAGCACTGCTAGCCTCTGGCTGCAGGAATGATTTGTAAATGAACTCTGAAGTTCTGAATTGAGGCTTGCATGTCTCTCCCAAATTGGTAAGTGGGACTACGTTTTGGTGAAAGAAGCCTGAATTCTGCAGAGAGTGGGTGGCACTTCATAAGGTTGGGTCAGGAATGAAAGAGTTTGCTGCTGCTGCTGCTGTGTGGCCTCCTCAGTACTTGTAGGGTGGTCTCGGCCACTTCCACTTTGGAGTCTTGTCCTGAATTGCAAGAAGGACTGGAGAGTGCCAATTAAACCCAGGACTGCAGTATTAAAGGCGACTTTCAAGCCCAGGATCTAGGCAGTGCTGGAGCCTGCTGCCCAGCCCCTAAATTGTTGACGCTGCAATCACATCTCCAAACGGAGGAGCAGGTTTCAGGACTAAGAATAGACTGCCAGCTTCCAAAACCACCACCTTCAGGGAACACTTTTTGTGCTCACCGGGTTGTTGGCAAAGTTACCCCGCCAGCCCAGATTGCAGAACCTCTGTCAGAGATTCTGGGATGCTGTCCCTCTTAGCTATGCTAAGCTATGAATCAGCAAACAACTGGCTCTTGTCTTGCCTCTGTCATAAATTCAGCAGGTAGCCTTCCACAAAGCACTGATCTGCAAGGGTGGAAATACTGATTTACAACTGCTGTGCTTTTAAAAAAAGCTCTTTTGCATACTTTGCTTAGTGCAAAGGCATACAGACTTCAAAGCTCTCCTTTGTTTTTGGTGTGTTTTTTAGCTAGAACACCATGGTCCAGAGCTAGGTAAAAACACTGTCGGGTGACGGATGATGTTCACTTTCAGAAAAATCTGATGCATGTTTAACCAGAAACAGGTTTTCTATCCTTTGTGCATGTTACAATTAAGGAACAGAGAGCTTCTGAGTGGATGCTTGGTTTCCTAGGAGTTGGCTTTCAGTGCTGGAACTGAACCCACAGTGTTTTCCACACAATTCCACCAAAGCTTTCTTTGTTGCAGCAGACTTAATTTTTGTGGGGTAAGGAGATGGCCTTTTAGTTGCTTTGCTAAGTGGCAACCAGAAACCCTTGCTGACCGACCCCAGATTGCCTAGAGACTTTACCACTGTTGAGTCTCACTGACCTGAAAATTTGCCCTAGAACCTGTTGGAGTTTCTCTTCCTGACAGTGTGTTGCCAGCCATTGGAAGTCTGTGCTCTCAACTGGGGAAAGAAAAGCCTTAGGACTTCTAAATATCAGTCACCCCATTATCCCTGACCATTGCCCATTTGGCCTGGTTTGACTTTCTTTTTATCAGTTCCATTTCAGAGTTTCAGTACAGCTGGTTGAACATTCAGTTGCACTGTTTCATTGACTGCGGTATAACAGTCCAGACAGTTATGGATGAATGTATCGGGAAAGAGGAGAGATCTTCTGCTATCGTAACAACCCTGCAGTGTAGGTAAGGCTGAGAAGGTGACTAGCCCAGTGATGGTGAACCTTTTAGAGGCCGAGTGCCCAAACTGCAACCCAAAACCCACTTATTTATTGCAAAGTGCCGTGTCCTTCTGGCTTTCTAGTAACAAACTCTGGCAAACTCTGTGCTGGGGGGATGGTACATGTGCCCACAGACAGGGCTCTGAGTGCCACCTCTGGCACCCTGCCATAGGTTCACCATCACTGGAGTAGCCGAAGGCTAGATGGATCCCCCAGGCCAGGACTCTGACCACTGCGCCACATTAGCACCTATGTTCACTTTTGCCACTTCGAAGAGGCAGTTGTGTGGTGTATCCCAGGATCTCGCTCTTCATCATTTTTGGTACCATATGGCGCACGATCCCTTTCCAGGGTTGATCGGTCCTGAAATTAAACAATTTTGCACTTGGTTTCCTGGTCGACGGGTGCACAGGGTTCCACTGAAATGCCAGGAAAGGAAGCCAGATGGTCTGCCTTTGGGACAAGAGAAAACTGGAGGTGGGATGTCTGGGATGGGGGAGAGGCTGAGGGTTGACTAGCCATGTACTGCAGAATGGGAATGTGTTGAGCCTCAGACCCTAAATGCATGAGTTGGCCTTTCTTGTTGACACTTCAGAGGGTAGTTAGAAGAGAAAGGCTAGGGCACTGGTGATCCTGACCAGTTCATGGTGTGATAAATGGTTGTGATCTCACTATGTCGTCCATCACTTGTGTTTAAGAAACTGTCCTGTGAGAAGCTTTGAAAAGCACTGTAAATAAAACCTTCATGACATTTCTTTAGAGTATTTGCTGTTCTCCCATTGTCCCCCTCTTTCTCCTCCTTCCTTTTAAAAGGCTGACCATGCGCACAGAGCCTGAAACTGATCTCAAGCTACCTGCCTTTCTCGGTTTATTTTTTGCGCGGGTGCGTACCAGGCATAGTTGTCCGGAGGGCCTGCCACTTTGTGCTCCGCTTTTGCTGCAGCTTTTGAGCTGCGGGCGTCGGAAATCTAACCCGAGCTCCTAATGGAAGTTGAGAAAACCAAGCCGTAATGAAGCTGTATGGTTTGGGGGCTGGAGCCAAGGAGCATTGACGTCGTAATGAAATTTGGCTAAAGGGGAAGCTCTTCCCTGAATGCCAAGCCAGAGTGCAGCACAGATATTGAACCTGTTTGCAACTGGCAGTTGTCCACAAATGTAGCTTCCTGTCCTGATGTACTGGGGAAAGTGTAGTATGGTTGTCTAGGGCATTGTGGATTCTTCCCCATGTAATATCTGCTTTCTGGAAGTGAAAGGTCTTAAGCTGCCGCCAAAAAACCAATAAAGGAGGAGCCATCCTGGCTTTCTTTGGGAGGAAGTTCCAAAGTGTGGGAACAACCACTGAGAAGGCCCTGTCTCCTACATTTCCCACCAGCTTTTGTATGGGGTTTTTGTGCATTTTGAAAGATTAAAGCCCCTCTTTGGGGAGGTATATTTGCTGACTGTAGTTGCTTTAAGTTAGAGTTCAACCACATAGCCATGTTAGTCTGGAGAACCTGTATGCAAAGGGATCTTGCAATGCCTTTGAGACTAACTGAGCGAAAGAAGCTGGTGGCATAAGCTTTTGTAGACTTAAGCCTACATCCTCAGATGCATTAAAACTAAAACATGCTGTTATCCTTTGGCACTGGAGCATGGCCCTCAAGAACTGCTCAGGCCCTTGGGCCACAGAGTCTCCCCACTCTTGTTATACAAAAGGTGGTGGAGGTGTTGTTTTTTTAATGCAGAGGAATCTTTTGGTCCTGGGTTGGGTCCAGTGTGTAATGTTTAATATACCGCGAACCCTCTGTTTGCTTGGGTTGGGCGGGGCAGCAAAATGGATTTTGCAATAAACCTCTGGGTAGCTTCCCAGAAGCAAGCATTGTTTACCGCTAGCCTTCTAATGCTTCTCTTTCTTCTTATCCTCTCTCAGTCTTTTTTCTTCCTTTCTGTAGTTTCAGTGCTAATAGAACAGGGATGGACAACTTCTAGACCTCACCCGAACTTGTTGAACAAGGCTGGACAAAGTATGGCTGATGGGGCATATGACGCCCCTAAGGGTCAGCATTGTTGCTCCAAAATGTCTCCTTAATGTACTGCCAAACCAGTGATGGAGCATTGTCCCAAAGGCTCCCTGGGGGCGGCAGGTACTTTAAGGGGATTCAAGAGAAAGAGGTTGTTTGGGAAGTTCAGTAGGAGAGCCTAGGGGGCTTTTGCTGCTGACCCTCCCTATCCAATGTTAGGGCTGGCCCAAGAGTTGAGGGGGAATGGGAATATGGAGCTGAAGGCAATGCTGTTGTTGTGTACCTTCAAGTTATTTCTGTCTTGTGGGGAACCTATCAGGGCTCTTTCTTTTTGCAAGTTACTGCAAAGGGAGTTTGCCATTGCCATCCTCTGAGACAGATAGTGTGACTTGTCCAAATTCACTGGGTGAGTTGGGATTTGAATCCTGGTCTCCAGAGTCATAGTCCAACATCCAAAGCACATAGCAAGACACCTAGGTTTGGAAGCTGTCTGTCTCCTGTGGTAGTTGCTAATCCTCCCTCTTCCAGCTCTCTGCTCACCAGGTAGGAGTGGAACCGTTGAATCATGGCCCCTCCAACTTGCACCTGAACAAGAGGATGTGAAGGGGACCGGAGCTGGGGTGACTGCAGTGGATATGGAGAAACCCTGAATCTGCTTCAAATGCAAGGAAATGTTTCTCTTAGAGAGCCAGGAAGGTGTAATAGTTTGAGCGTTGGAGGCCGTGGTTTAGATTGCCACTCAGCTCTGGCAACCCACCGGAAGACCTTTGGCAAGTCACGCTCCCTCAACCCAAGAGGAAGTCAATGGCAAATCTCCCCTGGAGGAATCTGGCCAAGAAAACCCTTGGAGAGGGTTACCGTGAGTCAGAATCAACTTGAAGGCACATAACAACAACAGTTTCTATTCGCCTTCCTTGGCCAAGCACGATCTCCTTCTGCTGGAAAATAAGTTAACAGGAAATGTTTAGTTCATTATGTTTCTTCTAAATATATACATTCTGGAAGTTGAGGTTTTGATGGCCGGAGCATGCTTTGCCGTGCCAGAGAAGGGTGGGCATGGGATTGCATACCTCTTACAAGGCCACCCCTTTTCTGGACATGGAAAGTGTAAATTGCTTTTCCTCGTATTGAGTAGAGGGGCAGCAGTTCATATTTTAAATTGGTTTCAGGGCCCCTCCTGTACTGTTCAACACTGAACAATTCCTGTTGTTCAAAACCAGATGTGGGCAACATCCAGTGCATGTATCTACTGGGAAGGGAGAATATATTCCATTGCTATAGACTGCAAAATGCATGCAGTTTTGCATTGCTCATTCTGGGCACATTGTTCACTTCCTTTTTGTAGCTGGAGCACTTTTCATTCTTTGAGGCAGATCTTGCTAAGAGGACCAGTCAGCTTATCTTCTTTCCTTTTTATCTTTCAGCCTCCCTTTTGGCTCCTTCTCTCTTGAATCTCCCTCCTCCGCCTCCACCTTTAAACACCAGCCTCTGTGTATTCCAAGGACATCTTGTCACCTTTTCCCTCCCTCCCAATAAAATGCTAATGTTTTACTCTGAAACTTATGGTGTTTGGGGGGAATGCTGCTAGCTCAAAGTATCATGCTCTAAAATGGGAGCACTTGGTGTGTTTAAAGGGAAAACAAACTTGGCAGATTCCTAGTTTAGGCTAATTCATGCCTTTCTAGAGCCAATGTAGAATTGTGGTTTGAGTGTTGGACTAGGATTTTAAGAGGCCAGGGTCTGAATTCCCCTTAGCTATGAAAACCCACTGTGTGATTTTGCGCAAGTCATTCTCTCTCAGTCTCAGAAGGCGGCCATGACAAACCTGTAAGGCTGAGAGAGTGTGACCTACCCAAGGCCACCCAGTAGCTTTCCATGGCTGAGCGGGGATTTCTCCCAGAGTCCTAGTCCAACACTGAAAGCACTGCACCCCACAAAAGTGCCAATATTGGAATCCAGGCCCCAGCTAAAGCCCAGCTTGCCAACCCTCTCTGAAAAACCGGAGCACAATGGGGAGCAGTGCATTTGTGGATGCAGTTGGGATGTGTAGTTGTAGTCCCTTCTCCCCTTTTAAGCTAATTGGTGGCATTTTGGACCCGTCTCCTGACGCCAGGCTTATTGGGTAATCTCTCTATTTGGGTCACGTTTATGGTCCCTGGGCCTCCATGGCACTGGATAAAAGTGGCCAAATTACACAGTTATGGTTAATGACAAAGTTGTACAAATAAGCAACATCCCTGCTGTTATCCTGAAGATAAACATACTTTTGGGTTCTGTTTGTTCAAAAAGAATGATGTGTTCTCTTTCTCTCTCTCTCTTTTGGCACAAAATGGAGTCCCACATCTCTTAGGGGAAGCCTGCATCTGGAAGGAGCGCTTCTGCCTGTGTTTAGGCGAGAGGGCTACCCCAGATACGTTTTCTGTTTTGGTCAGCGAATCTGCCGCTCAGGATGGGGAGGTTTGCTTATATGTTTCCTGTGGCCTTCCTCTTCCCCTGAGAGAGTGACTTGCCCAGGGCCACCCAGACATTTTGGACTTCAGCAGTTGACCAAGTTGGCTGGGGCCTCTGGGAGCTGAGGTCCAAAACATCTGGAGGACCCAAGAACCACTGTCCTAGAGGCCTTTCCACCACTTCCCAAAGTACTTGGGAGTGGGGATATTTAACACAGATGATCATACGTATTACAGTGAGAGCCTTTAGGGTTGAAGAGCGGGGTATAAATACCATAAATAAATACAGTGGTATAAGATGCCTGAAAGGGAATGGCTAGAACAAGAGAACGAAAGGGTCAAGGAAGCAGCTGTAAGACAAAGCAAAACAGATGCTGACATGAAGATTCCCGTGGAGATCTTTGCAGGAGACTCATTAAAGGAGCTTTGCCTTGGCTGAGGCTCGCTGTTAACTTGCAGGCTCTCAGATCTCAGTCCCAGAGCGGCCCAAATGGGAATTTTTTTAACCAGCACCCCCCCCCCCCTGTGCTCCTTGCTCCTTCACGGGAGTTTGCTCCTGCAGCGGAGATTGTGAGTTTGATGGAGGATTGCCATACGCCTTTGAATCCCGAAGCCTTGAAGATCTTGGCTCCGTCAGCAGCCCACCCTGGGATTGGCATACAGGCTCCGGAGGCTGCCTTTTCCTTGGGCCAACGGTTATGTTCTCTTCCTCTCCTCCTCCCTCTGGGACAAAAGGAGCTGCATTTGACCAGTGACTTGCTGTTAGGTCAGACAGGCATATGTCCAATTTAATGTCCTTTAGATGATGTAAGTAGGAAGACGCGTATGGGGCGCCTGCCTATAACGCGGGCACACTGTACTTCTATTGACATTGCATTGTCCTGTGTCTGAACAGTGATGCTGAGGGTCTGTGAAGTTTGGGTGTGCATGCCTTCAAGTAGCCTGTTAACTTAGGGCAACCCCATGCGTTTCATAGGGCTTTCTCAGGCACAGAATAGAAGTGGTTTGCCATTGCCTTCCTTTGAAAAGTAGCTTACACTGCCACCTATTCCTTGGTGGTTCCTCAATCAAGTAATAACCAGGCCTGACCCTGCTTGGCTTCCAAGATCACATAGGATCTGGTGCCTTTCCCATTAAAAAGATCTTGAGTCTTGGAAACCAATCCCTTTCCTGAGGTCAGTCACTAGTCTGAACTGAATATAAGGGCCAGCTCCTAAGAAACTACATTCTGATTCTGAGTGCTTTTGAGGTTTACTCATGTGCAAATGCATCCCTAGAGTGACAAAGTTTAAATCTTTCAATGCGTATGTAACATTTCTAGTCCTTTTTGTCCAAAACCTGAGTCATTGAGCGAAAGGAAGCAGCCGGTGAGGTTTAGTATCTCTTTCTTTCCCTCTCTGCTCCCATTAAACAGTTCCAGCTGGCCCTGCCGTGCCAAGCCTTTTGCGTTCCCACGATCTTGGAGTTGAAGACCCTGACCTTGCAACTGTGCATTCTCTTTTTTTTTTCCCTAGACGTGTAAGAAGCAGTGGGAGGCAATGACAATATGTGGTCAAAAGGATCTCCTTTCTGAGGTTAGCAGCTAAAGTTGCGTCTTCACCGGCCAAACCAAACAAAGGGTTTCTTTGAAAGGTGAGGTGAGGGGCTGAGAGATGAAGAGGCAAGAGTGGAATGGATTTCTGTGTCTGTGCTAATGAAAAGCAAAGGAAAGAAACGGACTTCTTTACTGAGAGCAACTTGGGCTAGCAGCCTTTGTGTGCACAGACCAGAGGGGTTAAGTTTCCCCCAAGTTACAAAGCAAAATGAACCACTCACAAGCCCAGTTAAGGCAATCCTTCAAGCCAGGCATGGGAAGCTGGTGCCCCTCCAGATGCTAAGGAACAATGAACTACATCTCCCTTGCTAGATGGGCTGCAATGTTGAGGGGATCTGGTAAGATTCAGAGCACTACAGGTTCCCCAGTTTTGCTCACTTTGAAAATCCAAAGTGATTGGAGAAGTGTTTGTGTGTGGCTCCATGTTGGCTTACACTCAACCCTAGCTGTAGCTTGTTGTTGTGTCTGTATCATCGAAACACGACTTGCCTTACAGGCCAGAACTTCAAACCATGGTTTGAAATTCAGTCCACAATTCTGGTATGAAGGATAAGCACAGATTGTCCTTCTCTAGGCCCTCCAGTGCAACTCTGCCGGAGGTTGACCATAGAGTTGCAATGGAAGACGTAGAGATTCCTAGAGAAAAAATTTCCCTAGGCATTTGTAGGTCCTTCAACACGATTCTGTGGTGGCCGTTGACAACAGAGTTGCACTGGAGGATCTAGAGACAAGTGTTTGTGGACTAGTCACTCCTTTGCGTGTCTGTTGTGAGTGGTTCCATAAGGTTATCCAGATGCGTTTCCCCCCTCGGCTTAAGGAGCGCCCCTGTCCGGCTCCGGCTCTGCTGCGTTGGCATCTTCTCCGTCTGTTTTGGGAGCCGCAAGCCCTGTGCCACAAGGGTGTGCGTTTGCTGTGACCGCTGAAGAATTCATACCGAAGAGTCGGTTCCCAGGCTCCCTGCATGGTTGGCATTTTGAGCGCCTGCAAAGGAGGAAGTGCTGACACTGTTTGCTAATGACAAGCCAGAGCGCGGGGAGTTCTTGGTGCCTTGCACGGCCTCGGATTGTGTGCTACTCCTTACTGAAACAAGCTTGGGTGGAGGGATATCTTCTTCAAGGGCTCCATGTTCTTTGCTCTCAAAGAGAGAGCGAGAATGAGATTGAGGGAGAAAAACACACACCAAATTCCATTCTTGCTCCCTGCGGTGTGCACTGCCTCTCCTTGTCCAAAGCTAACAGACGTTGCTTTCCCTCCGGTGTTATTTAGTCTTTAGCCTTTAGTCACAAATGCCTTCCATATTGGTGGAGCAGAAACCATTTGGGAGTGTGTAGCTAGTTGTCTTTTCCAACCTGTTATTATCAATATTATTATCATAAGTTAAAAATACAATTAAAACTATCCATAGAATTAAAAACATTTAAGTTCTTAGATGTCTATTATAGCCAACCTGTCTCAGTTTAGTCATCTTGGCTGCCAGGGAGATTTTTTTCCTAGCCTGTTTTGCTTTGGGATCTGTTCATTTGTCTTTTTAGCAATGAATTGTATTCACAGAACTCTCTTCCAGCATTTCAGTTGCGTTGGTGCTTTTCCTCTCAGCTGGCCAGCTTTCATGCTCACACATACAAACTGAAAATACTATGACGTTTTACAACACCTAGATGAAAGGGCCTTGGGTGAGCAAGGCTGAAAAAGGCAGCCCAAGACTTTACAGCAACCTTGCCCATTAGAGCTGGTCCCATGGTGGCGTTGGGCTGCAGATCCCAGAATCTGTTATCATTGGCTGTGCTTGGCTGGGGTTTCTGGGAGTCAAAAATCCAATAACCATGTTTTTGGGATAGTCTTGGGCTATATGGACCACTCTGACTTGGTCGACTTCATGTGTTCATACACTCTTCTGTGTTACATGTAAGTAACCTCTTTTCTCTTCCTGTTTCTCCCGCAGAGTGACCAGCAGCTGGATTGTGCCTTGGATTTGATGAGGCGTCTGCCTCCTCAGCAGATTGAGAAAAACCTCAGTGACCTGATCGATTTGGTAAGTGTGGAGTCCCTTAAGCCTCAACAGGATTCTTCTTGTGGCTCTTGCTTGGGCCAGATATCACAGCAAGCCAGATTTGGCATTAACCATTTCAGTTCCTAGTGATGCCAAACCATGGTGTAGAGCTGCTAGTCTTATCTTACTGTACCACCAACACAGTGTATGGAGTGCCCTTAGGATCAGTGGGATCTGGAGGCAAAACATTGGCTGTAGGGGCAGCTTGTCAATTTAGACATAATGCTAGTCAGCTTTCAAATCCAAACTGTGGTTGTTGGTTCTGATTTGCTGGCCAACCAGCAACCAGTAGTTTGAAAGCATATAGATTGTCTGTGTTTGTGTGTAAGGTTAGGAGTAAGGAAACAGACTCAGTCAAGTAGCCGCCCAGCTGCAAAGTCTTGTTAGGCTGGGAAAGGCAGTTCCCAAACCTCTAGTGATGTTGCAGTGGGACATCAATGTGCAGAAATGTGCAGAAGAGAAGGAAGTGGATGCTTGGATTGGTTTTTACTTTCATTCTTTCTTATCAATTTGCACTTCCAGTTCAAGAACCCCTGCTTTAAGACTTCATCCCGCTCTCTCTTTGTAGAGGGGAGGTCCTCTGAAAAGCTGAAACTCCTTTCTGTACCACCTCTTCTAAGTGAAGGAAGGCCCCTTGGGGGTGTCTTCCTTCAAATGCACATTCCTCCCACAACCCTGCCACCCCCAAATTCCTGCAGCTGAACCTGTTGAACCCAAAGGTGGATGCTTCCTTTAAGCAGCTTAACACCAGATACCCCGAGGTCCCCCTGGCTGCAGTTTGTTGAGCGGGGAGACACTCTCTGCCTTGTGGAATTCTGCTGACAGAAGAGAAAAAGCACCCAACTTGACCGTGAAACGCAAAGGCCCGATGATCTAGGGAAGCAGGTGGAGGGCCTTTTCAGGGTCACTGCCTCCATCAGCCTCCCCCCAAAATGCTTCCTCGTTCATTAGCGGAGGAGCTGCGTGGCTGGCCCTCTCCTGCCACATCTGTTGCTGCTTTCTCAGGCGGCCGAGCCTGTAATTACCGTTCATTAGAGCCCTTGTCAGTCACGGGCCTCCCTGAAGCCTGGCCTGAAAGGAGCCCGGCTGCGGGTGCCGGTAATCTGCCTTGGCACGGAGCGCCAGGCTCGGGGTCTAATTACTAATTATTGGGAAATGGGCAGCTTGGAGTCTTGTCAGCCCACGGGAGAGTTTGAGAAAATTGCGGTGGGAGAGACAGGCGGAGGGCAAGCTGGGAGCAGGAGGCGGTGGGTTTTTAGGATAATTGAGTAAATTAGTGTACACTTTCTGGGAGCAGGGCGATGGTGAAACTCCTGGCCTGGCTGATAGCAGATTCTTCTAGATGTACGGATGATTTAGCATGGCTGTGTGTCCAATAAATATATGCAAGTATAATATAATATAATGTATTGGTGTTGAAAATGCACACTTACAGCACTTGTCCCAAGCTCAACCTGGATTCCAGAAGGATGCAGTTAAGTCTATCTGTCTGACTGTCTGTCTCTCTCTTTCTCTCTCTCTCTTTAAGCAATTAACAAATAGGATTATAGACATAAAATAAGGCACAAGTTTCCACAAGTTCGATTACTGAAGATGAAACTGCACAACATCCAGGATGGGAGTTTAGAATACTGTTTACAGGATTCTTCAGTGGATAATGGTATTATCCTCTATACTGTGGCCATGTAGTTTTAGGGTCTTAAGTCTATAGATCCAGTTTTCCCCCCTTTTGTCCAAAACGGCTAAAGAAGAAGGCACCTCAGTATCAAAGGAGGACAAATTAGAGAGAGTGTAATGTTCCGAGCTGAAATGCCTGGCCTTGGATTGCACTGTCTTCCTGGTCAGGATTGTAGATTTATGGCTCCTGAAGCATGGATGCAAGTCTGTGGTGGTTTTGCCCATGTCCTGCAGATGACATCCTGCGTGTCTGCATTTCATCACATAGATTAGATTGCAGGACCAGCAGGGGATTTGTTGTTTAATAGAGTAGGTTCCTATGTATAATATGTGGACATTTTCCATTTCTCAGCATCTCTTTGTCCAAGGACTAAACAAGGTCAGGTGGCAAAGTTAGTCCAGAGTCTCTTTTTCATACCACATGCTTATTGTACTCTGATTCCATTTTAACTGCTATGGGGCATCCTGTGGGATCTGCAGTTTCTTGAGGTATTCAGAATTCTTTCCTGGAAACTGCTAGTCCCTCACAAAAGTACACACCCCAGGCTTCAAGGATGGAGCTGTGGAGTTTTAAAGTGGCTTCAAACTGCTGTTGATTGTGTAATGTGAAAGAGACCTAAGTACTTGTCACGCTGTCACATGCTTAAATTGGTCTCTCCCCCTCTCTTGTGTTAGGAAGCAACGTGAAAGGAGCGGTTTGATAAGATCGGAAGTGAGGGGTGTAAGGTTGACAGACCCCCAGGAACCCAGTCCATGTATTTAACATGACTTTCCCCAGCCCTGCTCAGACTCCAGATTATTCAACAGTTAGGAAACGGATATGTGCCTGAGTCATAGCTCCACAGCTTCATCCCAAGAAAATGTTTTCTTGGTAGCGTGCCTGTTGTGCTTTTCTTTTCCTTTTTAAAAAGGGCAAGGCTTCCCTTAAAGTCACACCTCTGAAACAGTGCCCTTGTCCGCCTCCGAGGTTGTTTTGGATCTCTAGGTGCCCTTTATCCTTTTGTGACATTCTCTTGAATGTTTTGCGTTGGGCTGTGGGACTATAACAAGACTATAAATGAAGCAGCCACATCCCTCTCCTGTTTCTCAGCGGCAGATATACAGAGACATAAAATATATCTCATACTGGAGGTGATGTGTAGTCAACTTCAACTGATGGGCCCATCGTCCATGAATTCATTGAGTCCCCTCTTAAGGCTGCCGTGTTGGTAGACATCTTGGGGCAGTGAGTTCCACAGTTTGACTCAGTCTGTACTCAGTGTTGAGCTCTGCAACCTGATAAATTATGAGAATGGGAAGAATATATTGGGGGGGTGGTGGTAACAAAAGGCTTCTGGGTGAGCCGTTTGCCTCCCCGGGATTAGATTGTTTAGCTCAGTATTGTCTGCCATTTTCCAGTCTCTCTGGCAGGGAAAGGTCTTTCTGCCTACTTGCTTTCCTGGTGGTTGTTGCTTTTCAATGGGAGATGCCAAGGATTGACTCTGGGGACCTTTGGCCAACAAATCTGGTGCTTTACCGTTCATCTATGGTCCCTTTTCCCCCAAAGAGGAAGAGGCAGATCTTCTGAAGAATCTTGAAACTCTGCCTCCTGACCTGTGGAAATCTTGCTGACTCCGACATTTGCAGCAGCCACCGTCCATGGACGTTTTCAAGCTTTTCTTTGCCACCATGAGGACTAGAACATTGCAGGGGCTCCAGAGTCATGCATTTGAAGATTGAAAAGCCCATTCTGTGCCCAAAGCTGCTTTTGGGAAATTGCCTTCCATATCCAAACCAAACTTTCATCCTTAGCTTCAGGTGAACAAACACATCTCTCCTATTTATATACATTCTGGCTTAACAGCTGCAGGTTGTTTGAATGACAACCAGGTTGGGAAAGACTCAGATGGCGGGGGGGGAAGGCTTAGTAGGTTTGGGATTCCTGAGGACTAGCAACCCTCGAGATGGGCTGGGGAGAGAACCAAGGCGCAGGGCATTGTCAGGATGCCTGCCAAAGCTTGGATAGCCTCTCATCCTTTCTGGCTTGCTCAAACACACCTTGAGGGGAAGACATTTTGCTCACTGACAGCTGCAGGGGTTCAAAAGGGTGGCCTTTGTGAACTTGGCGTTCTTTCCGAAAGGCGTCAGGCACGGTGCGGTTTCGCGGTCCTTCGTGCTGAAAGCAGCTGCAGCGGCTCCAAATTGAGAGTTATTGGCTGAAACGAGGGGACTTGGCACCATTAGCACAGTGCCCCCTCGGTGCAAGCCAGTTTTCCACTCAGCAAGCGTGGCTGTAAATGGAAATGTCTTCAGCTTAGAGAAGATTACCATCAAGGCATTCGGAACTCGTTTTAAGACCTCTTTTTTTAAACATGCCCAGGCGGCCAAGAAGGGTCTCGGCTAAAATTGGGCTTCGTTCGAGCGTCGCTCACTGACTGTATACCAAAGACAGACTTAATCTTGAAAAAGGACGTTTGAGAATCCAAAACTTTATCCCAACACCCTTTCTGTGAACTATAGTGGATTCAGATGCTTTAAAAATCTGTTGAAACCAGCAAGCATGGGGAAATCAAGGCTGTTATGCCTGTCACCCAATGGTTTCTGCTAAGTGAAAATCTTGTCTCAAGGCTGCTTTGACCCAGAGTGGATAATTTTGCATTGCCAAGCCAAGTCCATGCAAGGGTAAGGCTTTAGGGCTGCATTCTTTAGACGTCTCTAATTGGTTGGCCGTGGCACTTGAGGATTTGAACTAATTGAGGGAGATGCCTTGGGAATGGCACGCTGGCTGGCTCAAAGCCCCTGGGACGGTGTTAACAGAACTTCGCTCATGTCTGCGTTCTGTCACTTGCAGTAATTGGAACGTGGAAGATGGCTTTCCTTGGTGGGCTTTCCCCCCTATATCCTGGAATTTCCAAACCACGGTGTGTAATGAACATTTTGGAGAAGGGTGGAAGATCTGGAGAACCAGCTCTGGGGATGCCTGCTGTGACAAATACATGAATAAGCATCAAGTTGACAGTTACTATTTCAGAACTGAAGAATTACTTTCCTCACCACCAACTCTCTTCTCCTGAAGGTTTTGTACCACAACTCCCATAATCCCTTAGCATTGCTGGGTGGGGCTGATGGGAGCTGTAGACCACTCTGTCCAGAGGAATATGGAATCTGTGCCTCTTCTTTCTCACGTCCAGATGTCCCCTGAGAAGCAAGGCTTTTTGATGCAAACTGGTAAAGCATTTATATCCTATACTCTAGTTTGACATCTAGAGACCCTCAGGCCAGAGAAGGATGGCTGCAGAGGAGAAAGCTGAGATCTTCCATCTTGAGGGAGCCTAGAAGTTGCTTTGGGAGAGCAGCTCTCCAAGATCTTGGGCAGTATCACTGAAAACTCATTCCTTTTGATGGAGTGGGAAGTATGCAAACCAGGTGATCAACTGCTGAATTATGGCCTGTCCCCGAGAAGGGATTCAGCAATGCACAAACACATCTGTTACCGTGCCACCACTGAAATTCAAGCACCAACTATACATTCATGGATGCGGGCACAGTTCCGAGATTCTGGATTCTCATTTCCGTAATGGACGTTAGGCCGTTGGACCTGTTTTTCTGCCACGAGAGGAAATGTTTAAAAGCCTGCCAGATGACTCAGTAGAATTAGAATTAAGTTTTATTAGATGCCGTCCGAAAGTGGCAGGAATCTAGCTGGTGCTGGCCGGGGTGGATGTGTGGGTGTAGTGCCAGTGTAGTTTGTTGTTGTAGAAGCGTTGGCTTCTTTCGTTGGCTTGAGCTGTCAAGTGTATTTTCAGGTCCCCCCCCCCCCCAACATTAACCGTCTCTCATTTTTCACTTCCGTAGTGGTGACGTCTGTCCCATAAGAATTCAAATGAGAACCAGAGCTTTGGAGACGTTTGCAATGCAATTAAATAGCAAGCCTTGTCAGTTTAGGGTTTGTTTAGGGCTTGTCTTCTGTCTTGATTTGTTCTGGAAGTCTTGTTTTGGAAGAAGGCTGCTTCCTATAGGGCAGGGTCAGGCAACTGTGGGAAGCTATGGGGCCGAGTTCTTTGCATGCCCACAAATTCTGCATGCCCACCCACCCACCTCTATGAGGAATGGATGGCAACCACACAGATACACTGGAGGAAAAAATGGTGGCCTGAGAGCGTAAGGGAAAATCTGCACTGAGACCGGTTTGGATGTTTTGACTTCTGGCCAACTCATTGCTAGGAAGGTGTCAGTTACAACTGGATGCGTGCACTTTTGCTCATGGAAGCTGCGTACGGTTGCTTGGCTGGAAACGGAAGAAACTCTGTTCTTTTTCAGCTGGCTTGCTGGAAAAGGTAGGATTCTCTGAGAATCCTTCACCATCAATCTGTCAATTGTTAGAAGGAGTGTGTCCCCTTCCCAGTGCTCACAAACGTGGGATGTTGTTTTCCGCTGGGACTTTCCCCCCTAGTTGCCATCATACTTCATCCAGAACACACACCAAAGTTTGAATGGGGTAAAGACCCCAATGCCAAGTCTTCCCCCACCAACCGCATCCACTTTTCTTCAGTAGAACCTCAGGAGGTTGGTGCTCCAGTGTGTTCTTGCGTTGGCTCACATCCCAAAAGGGCTTGTTCCCCATAACCTGACATGAATCCCATCTTGATAAAGACCTGCTTCTTGGAAACTTAACTTTCCCCCCCCGTCGGCATCCCAATTTTGGAGCAGGAAGCGAGGGTTTGGCCAGCTGCTCAGGAGGGTGTCTGGTTTCTTTCCTGGGCACAGGTGGCCACTTGTCCTGGCGGTCGAGGGGGGCCAAAGGCCTTTATTGTTTAATTAAAACGTTGTCCTCCTACCTGGTTGACTTACTCCAGCCAGATTAGCATTTCGGGAGGACAAGGGGAGCCTTGTTTGACATCCGCTGTTGATACGGCAGCCTTGTTCTTTCAATTTGTCTTCCTCTTTGTCTACAACCGATCTCCCTTGCCCTCTTCAAAACGTTACCACTTTTCGGGTGGTATTTCCCTCCCCTTCTGCAACCCAATTCCGGATAGTGCTGTTATTCATTCCCTTGTTTGAAGGGACAAAAAGTCCAGTCTTGTCTCCGATTTCAGGGTGGGCAACGTGAATCAACTCTTCCACGGGTTTGTCGATTCGGTTGAAATGATAACAAGCACGCAATTCATCACAATGGCAAAACGGATCATTATACAGCCCTGGCTTCCAGATGGCCAATGAAACAAGAAAAAGTCTGAGCTCTTTTTCCAAAGAGAAACTAGAGAGGAGGAAAACTAACCTCTGGGAGAACGCTAGGTTTCTGGGGCTACCACTAAGAAAGCCCTGCTCCTGGTTGCCCAAGAGGATGGACTTCAAATGGAGAACCTTCTGGGCAGATTATCACTTCTTGGGGAGGTTATAAGGAGGCCCTTGAAAGATTTTGAAAGACCCATTTCATGCACGAAACACACTATGGAAACATACATATCTATATTTATTTTGGTCAATGACCAGTAGCAAGGGAGCAAAGTTGGATAAATACAATTCAAGGCAATACAGAGTTAAAAGCAGGATTAAATATAAATTACTTGTGTTGCAATGATTTTAGAAGGATTGTGGAAAGCAACTGGTGACCTGTGTGATGCAATAATTGTCTGGAGGATATGTGTCCATACCAGAGCTTGGAAAAGTTACTTACTCCTACCACAACACCACCTGCACCTTGGTTAACTTCCTGGGTTTAAACATAAACTCGACGAACCATTTTTGAAGGGGAAAAGATACCTTCATGGTGGGCCAAAAAATGAATTGGCCCAACTTCGGTGACTCCAATGGAGTAGCAACTTGTGGACTCACAAGTGACCAACCCACAGCGCAGCCCCTCTTTCCCGTCTATTGTTAAAGTTGTGCTGCAGTGTTGCTGTGCTATCCTCTTCTCTCTCTCTCTCTCTCCCTCTCTCTCTCCCAATCTCTCTCTCTCTCTCTCTCTCTCTCTCTCTCTCTATATATATATATATATATAAAGGGAAAATGACACGTGTCAAGGAAATGTATTTTCTTTTCTTAAATTTAACTAGCCTGGTAATGTTTGGCAGGTTTCCTGGAAAGTATATTAAACCCCACCCAGAGCATGAGCTAGTGGAAAAAATTAAGCTGCCGTTCATGGGCAGCTTATTCTCTTAGCAGCTCTTGGATTTCCACTCCATTATAAATGTTTACCACTTTTACCCCCCACCCACCCCCAACACCAATTGCTTTACAGCCCTTGGTTTGGCAAGGGATAGGCTTCTTCATACACACACATATATACACACATTTAGCTTTATGAGACCACACTAGTGGTGGTGATAATGTGACCTGCATTTGTTTAGAGCTGTGGGGAGGGAGGGTGCCCACATGAATGTGCATAGTATGCTTTAACAGTGAGGGATGAGGAGATGTGACCAGTTGGTCTGTCACACTGGAACCATAATATACAACTCTGTTATTCACGTGGGACACAATACTTGTGTTTGCAGATCATGACAAGCCTTATTATTGATATTATTATGATTATGTGGTTTGTTGAAATCTGGCTTCTTGTGGTGTGTTTTATTTCGCATCCACAAATCATGGTCTTAACCCATAGTAGTTGTTTGCTCATAAAATGTGGCTTAAATCATGGCTTGTTGTGACTTAAACCATGACTGCGGCTTGTTGTGATCTGCAACTATATTTCCCCAGGTGCCCTCTTTCGGGGGGCGGAAATGAAACTGGCAACAGGAAAGACAGGTTTGTGTGGTCCTCAGCTGTGCCATTTGTGGTTTCAGCAAAAGCCAGAGTTAACGCCAAATCAATCACAGCACACATTTATGCATTGCAACAAGCCGTTGCTTGTTTTAATTGTGGCTTGTTGCTAAGAAGACTATCTGTCTCGTTCCCACTTTCCCCTCTCTTCAGGTCCCAAGCCTGTGCGAAGATCTCCTGTCCTCAGTCGACCAGCCTTTGAAGATTGCCCGCGATAAGGTGGTGGGAAAGGATTATTTGCTGTGCGACTACAATAGAGATGGAGACTCATACAGGTGACTGCCTTGCTTTTCTCCACAGGGTTGGAGTCTTTAACTGTGGAGCATGCATTTCTCCACTCTTCCTAGCAAATAATATTGATGTGTCACTTTCATGCGGAGAGAAAGAGTGGTGCTCAAGGAGGGAATCAAACCCCTGATCTCCAGAGTCATAGTCCAACACTCAAGCCACTACACCACACTGTTTGGGACTGTCTCACCCATAATTCCTGGTCATTGCTTATGCTGGCAGGGACTTCTGGGAGTCCACAACATCTGGAGGACCAAAGATTCTCACCATTGCTATAGATGGTTTGAAATTACACTAAGCTGCACACACACACACTACGGATGCTTTTGTATATTTTCGATCTGTACTGTCTTCGCTCATTTCTAAGCTGCCTGTGGTCCCATTGTTATGAAAGAAAGCAGGAGAAACACGAACAACGTAAGAATAATAAATGTAAAGGTAGACTGCGGGTGAAAATATGAAATCGTATCCTTTTCCCATCATATAATAAATGTACTGGTACACTGCAGATGAAAACGGAAATAGTATCCCTTTCTCATCATACCGTTTTGAGGCCTTGGTCTTGTGGCCACATGTTTTCAGGGTCAGGGAGCCATTTGTCACATTTATCTTGCCAATCTCCAGCATGCCTTCTCATTTCTGAGGGCAAGTGTTCCGTATGGAAACAAAGCAGTTCCTTTTGGGGGATGTAAAAGCTGCCTTTGGTCCCAGCCAGCGGTCGGGGGGAAAGAAATGCCCCATTCAACCTCTGTCCCTACAGCTGGCGAGGGAATGCCAATTAACACTCACATCTGGGGGAAGTCAATAGCCGAGACATCTGGAGAGCCAAAGCCGATCCTTTAAAAATGCACACACCATACGCACACATGTACATACATTTAAAAACTGCAAGCCCCCCTGAATTTCCCTCCAGTATTTCTATCCTTCCTTGTTTGATCGCCTTTCTTAAATGGAATCCTTATGGGGTGAAGTTAGTGCCAGCGGCCCAGTTTGAAACCCTTTAGTTACAACCGGAATAGTTCTCCTGTGTAGGCAAGTTAGGACCCCATCGCTCTCAGCCTAAGTGGGTTTATCCATCTGTCTTTCTTCAAAACAGCCTTTCGCCTAAGTCATTAAATGTGTTTTGAGTGCCTGTCTGCTTATAAAGACATTTTTTCAGTCTGTGGAGGGGTAACATTATGAATTGTTAACCACAATTAAATCAAACCCACCTTGTTAAAAGAGAGGAAGGAGATGGGAGATACCAGAGAGAAGGAATACTTGCTGAGTGGTTACTTGCTTTAAAACCAGGCGGTTATTCTTAAACCACCGAAAAAGCATAACGTTTTACTCCCAAGGATCTGAAGTGAAGGACGGCTCAGATCTGTTTCTCTTCACGTTTCTGTGTAAGTCTTCCAGACAAGTCGGCAAAAACTGTTAGTCGCTATTGAAGCCCTTTGTAAACTACTGATGATTTTAAAGAGCCCTTTGTCTTAAGAGCCTGGACTACAGTTGACTTGTCCATCTCATTCTGATGCACATATAGACCAGTCCTTATAGTGTAAGCTTTATAGGGCAGAGAACCTAGTCATGTTGTAGGATGTGTTGTAAATACTGCATAACCAATGACAAAACTGAGCAAGAATGGGGATACCTCCTTCTGGGGGAGTAATATGTTTCAGTACTTAACACATTGATAATTTCTCTCTCTCTCTTGTGCAGATCACCGTGGAGCAACAAATATGACCCGCCTCTGGAAGATGGCGCCATGCCCTCTGCTCGCCTGCGAAAGCTGGAGGTGGAAGCGAACAACGCCTTTGACCAGTACAGAGACTTGTATGTCAGCTTCTCTTATCATCTGTCTGGTTGAGGGGAGGAAGTGGGCATTATCCTCAGGACAGGAATGAAACCGTTTAATTCCTCTTAAGGAAGGTTGCTGAGACTGCAAGATTTCGGAGCAAAGTTATATCTCCTTCCTGCCCCCTGCTTCTTAGCAAGTCTTAATTTTGCAGCTTAGGTCTAACCGAAGGCTGTGGTTCCCCAGCTGCACTTAGTTGATGGGGTTGGTTTCTCCCTCTCTTTCTCTCTTATTTTAGGCTCCCCCCGATATGGGCATCACAGACAGATTCAGCCCAAATCTAAACCAGCCTTAGGTTACAGGAAACAACCTGTTGCCGCAGGTTTGGAATGTTGTAGAATAACAAGTGCTCCCCTCTCTTTAGCCATGATTGAAGGTGGTTTCCTTTCTAGCAGATTTAATCTTCTAGTCTGGCAGCCGGAGCCTGGAGAGGGTGCTTCATTGGAAAGCAGGGGGCTTTCTCCCCAAACTGTTGCCCCCATCCCATCCTCTGTCTGGGGGCATCTTGTTTTGGCACACATCAGATGGGCAGAATGTGGCTCAGAGACCAAGTGAGGCTCTCAAGGACTCACTGCCATCATTTTTAAAGATTAAATTGAAAATGTCCACCACCCCCAAAACAAAAGAAAAGAATTGACAAATAAAGCAAAATACATTTCCATATGTAACTAAACTAAACCAGATACATAATATTAAAGCAATGTCAGATTTTGGCATTCCAGATAAGAGAGACCCAACTTGTAAGTCAATACCCAATCGACTAAAATGACTAGTAGGCATGACACACATTCATGCGTGGTTGGATTTGTGGTTGCTCAAGGAGCTCATAAACACTTTCCAGTCTCAAAAAGTCTTCAGTCGGTTTGTCTTTTAAAAGCCACACTAGTTTGTTGACTCTCAGCAACCTTAACAATCCAGTCTTGCATCGTCGGTGCTTCGGTCCGTTTCCAAGTTGGAGCAAACGTGTGTTATTTCTGAGTGGGTTTTGTCAAGCCAGATGCTTTTCCAGTGTATTGGGGAGGTGCATGATTGCAGATTTCTTGCCTTTTCGAGAACGAGCCCATCTTTGGCCCCAGAAACCCAAGCGTGGAGTACAGCTGTAGGTCTGGAGGCACTTATCTGCTTTGACGTTCCCCGTCCTTTAGTCGTGGGGGGTGGGGTGGGGGGTGGGCTGAGGAAAAGATGGATCCAATTGTAGAATGTAATCATCCCTGATTGTTTTGAAGGAAGGGTCCTTAGAAGCGGGTTGAGGCAAGGCTCCTTTGCGGGAAGACCGCCGAACCATCAGCGTTTCTCAAGTAAATTCATGACGACGAGGCGTGACGGCCATTGGCCAGATGGGCAATATGGCAGAAACTGGCTTTCCATCATCAAGGAAACGGCACTCCTTCCCTGGTTTTCTTTCAAGGGCTGGTTCTGTTTTGTTTTTATTAATTCCTTGTGTGTAGTAACGCGAGATAGACCCCGCCATTGTCTTAGTCAACCTTTGTTCACGTAGGGTTTGCAAGCACTGCTGAGTTCAAAAGCATGTTTCTTTTAGCTCCAGTCTAAAGTACACGAACCTCCTTTCCTTTAATAGTTCATTGCTTTCGGTGGCACCCTTTGAAGGATCCCTCATATTGGAGGGTCCATCTGAAATGAAGAAGAGCTCCCCTGGAGGGACAATTGTGGACGGTTGGGGGGCTGCATTAGCCCCCCAGGAGAACTTGGGATGCTGCATTCCCCACCACACACCTCAAAATAATGGGGTGAGAAAATGGGGGTGTGCCCCACTGTCCTCGCAACCTAGTCTTCTTTTGGCAGCCTAAATATCTGTCATCTCTAGGAGCGGTAAACATCTCTCCACTTCTACTTTTCTCCTGCACTTAAGATTTTGCATTTCAAACCTGAAAGTCTTTCTGTCCCAAGCATGAAGAAAATCATGGCTGCATCCCTTGTTGGTCACTTGGGCCACAAAAGCAAGGCAAGGAGGGTACACTTTTCTCCTCCATTACTAGATACAATGGGAGCTCTCTGAGATCTAGCACATATGTGTCCTGTGCGGGATGTGTTTGTGTGCATTGATGGGATGGCTGCTGCTTTCTCAAAATATTAGCCATGCTAGCTAAGAAATTTTGGGACTTCGGCTTTCCCATTGATGGTCTGTACCATCAGCTGTGCTCCAGGGATGCAGGCAGCCTGTCCATAATCTCTCTCTGCCTCGCCATTCACAATGCATCTCTGAGCTCTCTCTGCCTCCGTTAGGTCTTTTCCCACAGGCATGCCACCATCTGGATGTGAATGCGAACCTGATGCAGGCAGACCTGAGACTTCGCAGGGTGGGGGCGAAAGCCTTTTGAAGTTGCTTTATTGCCCTTGGCTCATGCGCGTATAAACTCTTGTGACAACCCCCCCCTTCCTTGGCCACAATAATTTGCCACAGCTTTTTGCAGCAGGGAGTCTCTGAAAGATTGAATCCAGGTGCATCAGACCCATATCTCCGCGCCGAGAATATGTGGCTGCTTTTTCCCCTCTTCTCTTTCTTCTGGCCAGGTCTTTGCTCCAGGGGGGCTCAGAGGTAAGCAAAGTTCTTATTGAGCCGCGTTAATTCGTAACCCGAAAAAACATTCGTAACCCGGAACAATAATTCCCTATGGGATTTTTTCGTATCCCGAAAATTTCGTAACCTGGGTATTTCGTATCCCGAGGTACCACTGTATAGAGATAGCCTCTGTCCCCAGAGTGTGTGTAACATTAATGTACGTGTGACATGAAATGCATTGCAAGTTGCGTGTCGACTTTTGGCAAACTTATGGATTTCATAAGGCTTTCTAAGCAAGGAGGTCCTTCCTCTAAAATATAGCCTACAGCACCTGGGATTCATCTGAGCAAAAATTGCCAAACACACTACAACCACTTAGAAGAGAAAAGGAAAGTGTGATTGGGATTAACAGTGAGCTCCAAAGTCCTCAAATGGCCAGTTGTATGCTTTATTATTCACTTAATTATAAAGCACCATCAGTGCTTTTCAGGTGACAAGAAACCAGGCCTGTGCCCTACAGACTTTTGAGAAGCTAAAATTCGACACAAGCGAGATAGTCGAGGAAGGAGAGAAAAATAGAAGCTGGTTGGGCAAAACTCACCCCTACATCAAATTGGCGATTAATTGGAAATAAGAGATGATGTTGGAAGTAAGAGTGGGATCCCTACCTATGCAGGTGATAAACTTG
Source organism: Sceloporus undulatus (assembly GCF_019175285.1). Lineage (NCBI taxonomy): Eukaryota > Metazoa > Chordata > Lepidosauria > Squamata > Phrynosomatidae > Sceloporus > Sceloporus undulatus. The sequence continues at coordinate 1,554,866 of NC_056528.1, read as the reverse complement.
ACTGTGTGGATTGAATAGGCGTCCTTGTCTCATATTCCACAGTCTGGCCAGGAAGCCTCAGTGGGCCAGATCTGTGCTAGAAATCCCCTTCTCTGCTTCAGATGCCCAAATGCGGAGCAAATACTCCTATGCTGCAGTGTCCCCAGGGCATCTAGCTCTAGTGCAAGAGGGATCTTCTTCTGAGTGTTTGGAGAGAAGAAAAGAGTGCGGGGTTGGCCAAGGAGTAGCACCATCCAGTCTCCTCGCACTGCCATGGCCCAAAAACCTATCTAGGAGCACCCAGAAGGATCCTATGCCTTGCTCTAGCTCCTCTTCACCGATGGAAGCCCACCTTTGACTCCCAGAACCTTCTTGACAGCTGAGCAACCCTACTTCTCTTGCCTCAATAACCTTCCCAAACGCTCAGTCTGGGAATGGAAACTTCAGGGGAAGATGGAAGTATGAGGCGAAACAGGGCAGGGAGCGAAAGGCTTTAGAGTTCAAGCATCCCCTCTCCAGGAGCCTCTGTGTGAATCCTCACCGGCGGCCGCTAAGCCTTCCTCTTCTCCTCTGAATCCCCCTTTTGTTCTCTTGTCGGTTGCCCTGCCTAGTCAAAGCTGCCCAGCCGTCAACCAGATGTGCTACCTGGCAGCAAGGGGTATGCATACCGAACTGGATTGGTATGTTTGCTCAAGGGCGGCTCGCACCTGTGTGCATGTGAGCATGTGTCTGGAAAGAATCTGCCAAATACCTGCAAAAAAGCCACGGGTGCTCTTTGGGACGGATTTGTTCGAGCTGCAGTGAAGGAACATCTGGTCTGGGGAGGCTAATGGTTCCTCCACCCTCCCTGCAACAAAATTCCTGAAGGTCCCACTCTTTGTACAGATATTACAGAATTCAATATTTCACCTGTTCCTTTCACATCTTGCCTCGCTTCCATGATCAGTGTCGATGGGGCTTGTGATTTACCAATTGGGTTGTAACATGGAAGAGTACTTTTTAAATGTGATGGGTTGCAGATACACTACTAGGGCTCACCAAAACTAGTTGCCATTAGGGCTACAGTTTAAAGCAACAACTACAACAAAGCGTTCTGTGGCACCGTTTGTTGTCAAGTGTGGTCAAGTCAGCTTCAACTTTTTCTTGGCTCCAAGAGCCCTGGTCATCATCTCCAGATCTTGCAAACTCAGGGCTTCCTTGTTTGAATCAATCCATCTGAAATGTGGTTGTCCTGCTTCCCTGTTTCCTTCCACTTTACTTGGCACCGTCATTATCTTTTCCAGGGAATCATGACATTTCATGATATAGCCAAGGTACACTCTCCTCAGTTTAATCATTTTGACTTCTAGTTGAGAGTTCAGGCTTTTGTTTGCCTTTTGAGCAGTGACACCTTTAAGACTTATTTATTATAGCAGATTTATTTTAGTGCGAGCAGTCCTGGATTATAATGGACTTCCTCAGGCGCATGGAGTCTAGTCTTGGGACTTAGAGCTAGCTGGACCGTGAACATGGCTGGCTGTGGGATGTTGAGCTACAGACCGAATTACTGAGTGTGGCAGTTATATTGCAACTTGGAAGTATCTCTTTGCCGTTTCTCAAAAGCCACTAAAACAGATGTTTTTGGCTTTTATGGAAACGTGAATGTTTTTCATTCCACAGCATGGAGATAACCACGTTGCTCTGTTCAAAGTCTGTCTGCAGCCTCTGAATATCAGCAGCTAAGAACTAACAAATGGGTTCAGAGATGTGACTCTTGAGCCAATGTAGGGTAGTGGTTTGAGCATTGGACTATGACTCTGGAGACCAGGGTTTGATTCACTGCTTGGCCATGGAAGCCCACTTGGGCACGTCACACACTCTCAGCCTCAGGGGACAGCAATGGCAAACCTCCTCTGAGCAAATCTTATCAAGAAAACCCCATGATAGCGTCACCTTAGGGTCGCCATAAGTCAGAAATGAAGGCACACAACAACAACATGGCCTTCACATCTTCTTTAGGGCTCTCCAGAGGCTTGTGGCTGCCCATTGTTGGGAAGAAGACTGGGCTTTTCAGTTTATCCCACCTTGCAGCCTTCTCCATACTTTCATTTGGCTCACTGGCTGTGCTTGGAGTTCAAAGAAGCAAGAGGGAACTGCAGATCTATCTAAAATTTGCAAAAATCTGTCCAAAAGAAGGAAGAAACCCACAAAGCAAACCCTAGCACTTGGATTAGAACAGCGGAAGGGCAACCTGGCTGTGTTTTCTGTCTTCTCCCAGCCAGCCATTTCCCCCTGAGTCCTCAAGGCTGTGGCTACGGCCAGCTCCACGCAGCCTTGAAATAGCATGTTAGTATTTAAAACAATATTAATCCTAGATTTGACTCATTAAAGGTACAAAGGCCGTCCCGAGTGTTTCCATGTGTGCACTTGCTTGTTCTGGCGGGAAAGACCCCTCAGATGGCTTTATGTGGTCTCGGACGGCGTTTTAGCACGTTCTTAAAACCTATCCGCAAAAGCCTTTATGCAAAATCTCATAAATTCGAAGCACGTAAAAAAAAATCAGAGCCCCTTTTTGTTGTCGTTGTTGTTCTTCGCCCCCCCCCCCCCATTTCATGCTGTTAGGATCAAAGTATGGAAGGTAAGGAAACAGTTTTATAAGTCCTTGTTGCGACCTTGCCGCCTCCTTCTAATTAATGTTTCGTGCCTCGAATAAACTGGTAAAATATATAATTGGGAGCGGGAAGAGAAGAGTCCTCGGATCAAGATTTCCCTCAGTGCCTGGTTAGTCTCGCATTTGCTGCGTTTGCAGTTTTCCGAACTAGAATTGGAGGCACACTTCACTCCTTTAAAGCAAAAAGGTGTAGCGCGAGGATGGGCAACTATCAGAGGCTAGCAGTAGCCCCCATGAGACTTTGAAAGGTTACCCCCTGCAAAAAACATCAAATAACAGTGGAATGCACTCCTTCCTCGGAGGGTGATAGAGTCCCCTTCCTTAGAGGTCTTTAAACAGAGGCTGGATGGCCATCTGTCAGGGATGCTTTGATTTGGATTTCTTGCATGGCAGGGGGTTGGACTGGATGGCCCTAGTGGTCTCTTCCAACTCTACGATTCTATGATTCTATGCCCCCAACAACTTCTGGAGGCACTTTCTCCACATTTTTGGGGGTGCCATTACAGGCCCTAGAGAGACCTTTTCTTTTGATCTGGAAGTCACTTTCTAGTTTATGCAGATGTTTCCATCCCTCTCTATGTCCAAAGATCTCAGAACGACTTATGATAAACAGCTTAGAAACAGACCATTTAAAATGGGCTAAAGCTATTTAAACTAGTGCAACCCTGGTGCATATGCTAGATGTGGCGTAGTGGTTTGAGTGTTCAAATACGGCTCTAGAGACCAGGGTTCGATTCCCAGCTGGGCCATGAAACCCACTGGGTGACTTTGGGCAAGGGAAAGAAGGCAGTGGCAAACCTCCTTGGAACCAGTCTTGCCAAGAAAACTCCATGATAAGTTTGCCTTAGGGTCGCCATTCAATAGCAGCAAAGCACATATGCGTCTTAGATAAAAACAGTTCAGCCCAAAGCCTTCATTTAAAAAAGGAAACCACCCAGGAGATGCTGCAACTTGAACTTGCAACCTTTTGGCTGCCAAATGTGCACTCTGCCACTGACTTGTGATCCTTCCCTGTCCATCCCAAAGGCTCCTTTCTCCCCACTCTGAATATCAACATTTATCAACTAGAATGAAGCAGGCTCCCCAAAGCATCAGAAGAGAGCAGCCTGGAGTTGACTGTGTAAATGCTTTTTCTGCTGACAGTGTGACATTTGTGGATTGCACAAGCAAGACTGTCTGTAGCAAAGGTATCAGCCAGGTCAGCAGAACAGCAGGTGTGGGGATTCCTGAGCAGCTCTGGCGTAGCAGGGTTTGCAACCCAGCCCTCAAAAACAATACCCTATTTTTTGCCGACAACAGAGAAATCACACTTGCAGTTTGAACTCACTCGCTTTAACGCAGAAGCCTGACGCTAGGTGGAGAATTTTATTTTACTTTTTGAAGGAAGGAGAAGAGCCCTGGGACTTAGTTCCTTGCAAAATTGGCTCGGTTGGGATCGGCGATAAATCAGAATAACCCCTTCTTTGCACAAAAGGGGATAAGAGGTTGCAGAGCCAGCCAGCCTCCCACCCCTTATGGCTGTTCCCTTTAGTCTCAATTAGGCAATGCTGTAAAAGTTGGGGTTCCCCCCCTTTTTTTTTTTTTTGGTGGTGGAATGGCTTTCCAGCCACACTTCTTTAGCTTGCAATGAGAAGCTATAAAGCAAGGTTTTAAGTTTCAGCCGGGTTTCCAGTGTGCTTTTTAACAGCTTGTTGCCATTAATTGGAGTCAATGGGGTTGCACAAGTGAGAGGCGGGATCCTACTGGCATGTTCCTTGCAGGGAATTGTCTCTTGCCTAAACTGAGGCGTGACGGCTTTTTCAGATGTTTGGCTGAGGATTTCAGCTCTGTTTAAAAGCCTTTGATGGTTCTACAGGCGAGTTGCAACCATCATTCTCCCACCAAGCCAAACAAACCCTCTAAAAGAACATTGAACACTTTAAATACTTGAAAATGTAAAAGAACCATCGGGGAGGGTTTTGATGCTGGTAGTTTTGGATTGACTCTCCTCTCAACCCTGGAGGTCAGGGTTTGAATCCCTGCGCAGCCATGGGAACCTGTTGAGTGACCACACTTGAGAGGAAGGCAGTGGATGGCACATTCCTTCTAAAGAAATCTTGCCAAGAACACCCTGTAAAAGGTTCCCCTTAGGGTCGCCATAAGTGGGAAGCAACTTGAAATCACACAACAGCAACAACAACTCTAGGACTTCCAGCATTTGTCTAAATTTTACCCATCCTTTGGCTCTGCTTCTTTCAGCATTGTTGTCTCAAAGCCAACAACGTACTCAAAGGGATGCTCCCCTCGTTCCTAACTGTCTCCCTTTCTCTTTTTGGTGGTTGCAGGTATTTCGAAGGGGGCGTTTCCTCCGTCTACCTCTGGGACCTGGATCACGGATTTGCCGGCGTGATTCTAATTAAGAAAGCTGGCGACGGATCAAAGAAGATTAAGGGGTGCTGGGACTCCATCCACGTGGTGGAAGTGCAGGTACAGCTCGATCTTTCTCTCTCTGCAGGCAGCCATCAGTCCCTAAACAAAAAAGAATGTGACCCAAAAATAATCCCTACCACCACCTTAGTTAAATTCCAGGCAGCTAATGAGCACAGGTGCTCCGGCAAACAGCGCAATATTGTGTTAGGCCTGGCAACTTAACTCTTTCTTCTCCAACCTGGACTCACCCCCGCCTCCCAACCAGACCTCTTTTTATTAATTTGGGAACATTCCCCTAAAGCATTTCAGAAAAATGATAAGTCAAAGCAGTACCGAGAAGAATTACGTGGAAATTACAGCCGCCTCTCCATACCTGCATCTGTATAAAAACAGGCCAAGTCAGCTTTGTCTATGCCATTGCATTTCAGTGAAGAAAGCTGAAATGTGGTGCTGGTGGAGAGTTCTCCAGATGCCCTGGACTGCTAAAAAGTCAAATATATGGCTTTGAGAGTCAAGTGGCTTGGAGACCCAGTTGCATTCTGGGAAGCCTTCCTCTTGTCCTCCAAAAGTTTGATGGAAGTGGGTCGGCGAATGCATAGTGGGGCTGGTTTGTTAACCATCTGTGCCCTGGAAGAGGACAGGTGCCACCCTGAGAGTTGGTTGGGATGCAGGAATGGCCCTGAACAACTCTGCCTTTTCAAAAACGTTGGTTTCTCCCTGACACCTCTCCACTTTCTTCCTTCAGGAGAAATCCAGCGGCCGCACTGCCCATTACAAGCTGACCTCTACGGTGATGCTGTGGTTGCAGACGAACAAAACCGGCTCCGGCACAATGAACCTCGGAGGCAGCCTCACCAGACAGGTGCGTCACCCTGTGTTGTTCGGTGTACATTTCCAAACCCAGTGCATGATACAAAACTAAGTTCAAAATGCAAAAGTAGTTTGCACTCACTTAACTGAGCAAGATAGAGAAGAAAAGAGGAGGCGGAGTTCTGCTCTTCCCAGTTGGCTCAGGCAAAATCAAGCTGCTGCAGCATCTCCTAGCTTTCTCTTTGATAACTTTTGCTGTCTTGACCACATTTTGACATTGCTTGACTGCACATTTCATTTCATTTGTGAAGTGTTGGGGTTATACCTACATGCTAGTTGGGAGGTTCCTGGAATTGGGAGTCTGAAAAGGAAATTTCTTGAGCTCTGACCTTTCATTTTGCTCTTCTGTCTCTGAGGAGGATCCTGGCTTTCATTTGTGTGACATAGGAGGGTGTGCTTTCCCATCATACTTTCTGTCATACCATGAAATTGACTTGGGCAGGGGATGCAAGGCAGACAAAAGATGGAGCGGGAAGCATGACAAACTCAGTGGAATGTCCTCAGTATGGATGGTTGGCTGCTGGTTGCGAGGAGACCAGACAAAGAGGAGAATGGATCTGTCATTCACTGTATGGGGACTGCTTTGTCCAGACACTGGCTTACCCTTGAGTGCCAGATGCTCTAGTGAAAGAGGCAGTTAACCTTCCCAAGCCCCTTTCTGCAGCATTTGTCAAAGGTGCCTGATTGGTCATTCACAGAAACAGCACCAGAGCTTGGAAAAGTTCCTTTTTAGAACTGCAGCTGGAGTTTTCTGAGAGGGACAGTCTTCCCCTCCCAGTTTTTAAAAGAACATTCTTGCTTAATTTCATGCCCCACCTTTCTTCTGTCATGAGACCCAATGCAGCTTACAACAAAAAGAGCTGTTCTTACATCTATACTAGAGCTGCTTTCATGCTGACAAACAGGGCTGAGTCAAGATACTTTGCTACCCGAGGCAAAGGACAAGCTGGCTCCATCTCAGTTCTGAAACTGTTTGGAAACTTCAGTGGGCCCTAAATGCTGAAGCCAGGATGCTGACCGGGGCCAGTCATGGGGAGAAAACAGGCCTTGGAAGTTATTATATGTCCATCTCTGTGTTTTAAAAGATGAAGTTCGCTTCTCAGTAACGTTGCCTGGGTTTGCAGTGACCTGTGCAAATATTTGAATCTGGTGCCTTCCTTAACACGCCAAATCATAGCTGTGAAATGGAGGCCAGAGGGGAGTTGACTCCATCCGTCCGCAGGCTGGCCATGCCAAGGAAAACATGGGCCTGTTGGGACCAGCTGTCCTTGGCGCACCTTGGCTTGCTTTTCCAGCTCTTGCTTGGTTTGGCTTTTTCCTTTTCTCACTCTCTCTCTCTCTCTTTCTATGTCTGGCCTTTTTCGTACAAAGGGAATTCTGACTTCCCACTGCAGATCCTTTGAGGTGTGTGTGATACGGTTATAAGCCCAGGAATCAAGTTTCCAGCTTAAGTCACCCTTTAAAAGCTAAGATTGGGATCTGGCATAAAGGCCTGCGATGGATGAAAACCCATACACTGGAAAGAAGTAAATTTGCATGAATCCTCCATTCCTGAAGATCCTGAAGTTTACCCAAGAACCTGAATTCTACAGGGGTGCCAGTCTTATAAATACTAAGTGGAAACATGTGCCATTTTCACTGAATCATGGTGAACTAGATGGCATGAGGAATGCTGGGAGTTGCAGTTCATCCTACTATTTTCTTTAAAGGACTTAAAGCTTCAGTTGCCAAAGGCTTTCTGTGTTTGAGTACCCATTTTTTGATCCTGGCGAGGCAGAAAGAAAGGGAAGTGTCTGTCTATAGGATAATTCTCCTTTGGGAGGGAGACAGAATAATGGTTAGCATCCTCCTCCCATGTGATGGATGGCTAGGCCTAGAGAATTCCTTTTGCTCTTCCATGTGGACATATCTGGCCTTTCCATTCTTCCAGCCCCATAATAAGGGAATGAAAGAAGCAAGGGTGGGGTAGGGGAATGCCACAGAACAGCAGGGGGCAAGATTGGAGCCGATCACAAGATGGTGAGTCACAACCTCCCCTTTCCAGGGAAGCACACAGCTCTGGGATGGTGGAAGATAAAACCCAAGTCGCACTGTGAATGTGTGTGTGTGTGTGTGTGTGTGTGTGGGTGAGAGAGAATGAATTCTTATCCTGCTTTTGCTTTGAGTCTTAAGTTCCACAGTGCTGACTTTGTCAAATTGTGATTTTGAGGGACTAGGCTGGATGGTTACCTTTCTTTCATGCGCTCATGCACCAGCTGAGTGTCATGAGCCTTGCACATCTGCCAATCTGGGTACGCTGAAATGGAAGATACGCAGAAGGTCACAGATTAGATCTCTGGGATTCCAAGTCTATCTTGCGGTACCTTCACTGAGAATGGACTAGACTTTGGCACAACGCAGATTCTTCAAGGGAACATTGGCTGGTTGGTTGGTTAGTATCATGCAGTCTTCCAGATGTTGCTGGCCTCCAGCACTGGAGGATGATGGGAATTGCAGTCCAGCAACACTTGGATGGCCCACAGATCGACCAACTTTGAATGAGGAAGTTTTAAGGAGCAGGGTGGTGAAAGATGCTACTCAGGTGCTTCTCAGAGGAGCAAGAGAGGAATGGATTAACTTAGTTTTAAGGCCAGGGTAGACTCACAATGTAATCAACGTTATCCTCAATCTTCATTGCTATGAGATTTCATGTATGCTTTAAAAAGGGTAGGCATTTTGTGTGTTTGAAACACCTTTTCTCGACCCCGCGAGAGGAATGGGGCTAAGTCCCCGACGAGAATCTGTGTTTTTATTATCTTTAACAAAACCCAGCCACATGGAACCTTGGGCTGCTGCTTGGGGCATAGGATTTCTTTCCTCCTCTCTTTTTGGCAGCTGTGTCAAATATCTGTGCTTTGCCTGGAACGGATTCCATTTTCCAGCCAGCTGCCCAGGTGTGAGGGTGGGGGGGGGGGGCAGGAGAAGGGGCCATTCTCAGGGGGGGATTTGGGTGCCAAGGGCATAGGGGTAACTCATTCCTCTCAACTCGTTTGTTCCCTTCCCCACAAACTCATGTTCCAACGTTCTCTTTCAGCCCGAAGGTGAGCGAAAGGGAAGGGGGGGACCCTTAATCTTCCTCTCCCATCATCTCCCCTTTGTATGTTAAAAACGACCTGGGGCTGGCTAATTGGAGCTGGCACCTTGCCACCGCACAGGTCACATCTTGCCTTCCAGGATCCGACTGAATTACACGCCCCGTCAGGCTCGGCAGGCAACACTCGGCTGGCTTTGGCAGGTGCTGGGGAGGGCGTTGTGTCTGTGTGTAGGAGGGGATGATGGAGAGCCAGGCCTGAGACTGTCTCCTCCTCAGCCACTCCTGACTTCCAGAGCTCTTACAGACCATGCCCTCTGGGGTTGGAGCAACTAAAGACAGCATTTCCAGGGTGGATCTGCAAACCACCACCTCTTTTTTAAAAGGAGCTAACTGTGCTCTGTGACCTGGAGCCTGACTTTCTAAAGAGAGAGAGTTGCCCAGGGGGCTGTTATCAGACTTATAGAGATGAAAGGGATCCCAAAGGTGATCTAGTCCCCCCCATGCCCAGCTAAAACACTCCTGAAAGTTGCCCATCCAACTTCTGAACAGAGGAGGAAAGAAACCAAAAAGAGAGAGGAGGAAAGATCTCCCAAGGATGAGAGCCCACCACCCTCCAAGGCTGTTTATTCTGCTCTTGAACATCTCTTACAGGAAAGAAGTTCTTCCAGATGTCGAGGTGGAATCTCTTTTCTTGTAATTTGACTTCACTGGTTGATGTTCTTGTCTCTGGAGCAGCAGAAAACAAGCAGGCTCCCTCTTTCTCCATGGCATCCTTTCAGATATTTAAAGGCAGCTGCTGTGTCACCCTCAACAAAAGTCCATAACGTAGAACCATAGGTTCTTAAGAGTTGGAAAGCAACCACAAGGGCAATCTAGTCCAACCCTTGACTGTACAGGAAGGCTCATCCATCTTGTGTATAAAGACCTCCAAAAAAAGAGTTCATTGTCCATCTTTGAAAAATGGATGGCCTCTCTTGGAGCCTTCCAGAAGAGGAAATGTTTGGGGCCAAAAGAAGTGCAATTCAGCGAGTCTGGAGGCATTAGCGGCCACAAAAAGAACCTTTGGGGGGGGCACATACAGGCATTGAGTTGACAAAAACAACTTTGGGGGCCAAATGCCGCCCATCCCAGCAGTATAGAGAGTGTTGGAATAGGTGGGCCAATATAATCTTTACTCAGTCAGAGGCTAGGTTTCTCCATGCCTGTGTCTTATTCTACCTTCCCTGTCTCTCCCACATGCTGCCTCTTTGTGGATTCAGAAAGCGAAGTGTTTTAACTGTTTTGCCTCTGTCGTAAGTATTCTCTTCTTAACCAGATCTCCTTCTCTTCCTCTCTCCAGATGGAAAAAGACGAGACTGTGAGCGACTCCTCTCCACACATAGCCAACATCGGCCGTTTGGTAGAGGTAGGTTTGCCTGTCTGAGAGTTTTCCTTCTATGCTGTTGCTAACCACCCCAGTCACCTTGTGAGGCCCAGGCAGGTGAACTGCATCCTCATATATGTGCATGGGAAATTTTGCCCTTCCTTTCCTCCCATCAGTAGTCAAAGGCCAAAACCAGTTCATAGGGAATTAGCATCTGGCCACCTGCTTTCCTGATCCTTTGGGGTACATCTCTGCTCTTCGTTTTAGATGTTCTTTCTATGGGTAAATGCTGCCATCTTCTGGACTATATTATTACTTTCCTTTAATGTGAGGCATGCCTCTGCAGCCTAGTTCACTTTCTCGTAAATTTGTATGATGTTTGTAAGGGATTAAGTATGTTGGCACAAAGCACCGGCATAGTGTAGTGGTCTGAGCATTGGGCTACAACTCTGGTGACCAGCCAAGTCACACTCTCTTAGCCTTAGAGGGAGACAAGGACAACCCCACCCTCTGAAACATCTTGCCATCCATTCTTTGAAACTGACTGTGTGTCTCTTCTTCTCTTTTCCCCATTCTAGGATATGGAGAATAAAATCAGAAGTACGCTGAATGAGATTTATTTTGGAAAAACAAAGGACATCGTCAATGGGCTGAGGTAATGGCTGTGCCGCAGCACTGGGTTTCTCATCTCCTTCTCCCACTGCCACCCTTTGGTCCCCCATCCCAGACACAAGGAATGATCTCTCTTTAGTTTCTTGTCCGAGTCTCTTTCCTGCCAGGTCTTCTTCATTTGCTTTTTTAAAAATCAGCCATCTATGCCCATCTTCGTTTTGTTGGAAGTGCTAAACACTTGGGCACCCCTGTAGAGCCCCAGTCCTTGCCCTATTAATAAGTTGTAGCTGGGCATTTCAGATGTGGCCGGTCTGTCCAGTTCTGTTTGCCTGTCTTGTCTCTCCATTACCATCTTTCTTCATATCAGTGAGGACCGTGACACTCCAAAGGCAGAACTTTTTTCTGTTTGGTTGGTACCCTTTCAGGCAGCGCAGAACATTGCCTCTCAAAAGCAGCACTCTGTGTGACTCAGAAGCTTGCTATCCCATTGGTAGGAGCCTTCCTTCCTTCCGCTGTGTTGTAAACTCATTTCTGAATCTGAATTGGGTGATAACTTCTTGTCTTGTTTTCCTCTTTCTCCCCTTCCAATGACTCCAGCTGCCATGTTTTCTCCTGCAAACTCCCAAGAGTTGGCTTTGGTGTCTCCTCCTGCCGGCCTTTTCTGACCTGTTCTTTCCCCTCTTCCTTTGCCTCCTTCCCTTGTCTGTTTCCGCACCTGCTCTTCTCTAGATCTATTGATGCTATTCCTGACAACCAAAAGTATAAGCAGTTGCAGAGAGAGCTCTCCCAAGTGCTGACCCAGCGCCAGATGTACATTCAGCCGGATAACTAAGCCGGCCCAGGTACCCCCTCTGCCCCTAAAACTGGCCTGCAATGTGAGCCATCGGGCACTAAAATGACACTTAACGTTGGCCGAGAGGAACCCGCGTGACTGAAGCATGTCAGGCTGACTTCACACACAGAACTAACCCCTAACTCTTGCAGGGCTACTGAACCAGTTTTACTAAATAGTTCCCCACCTTTTCTTTTCTCAGCCTTCCTTTTTGCTGTTTGTGCCAATGGAGAGTTCCTTGCACTTGAAATATTCAGGAGTGTGTGTTTGCGTCTGTACACTCTTTACCCTGCAGTCAGGGTTGTCTGTGCGCCATGTAATCGTCACATCAGATGCTGCTTAAATTAGTTACGTGAATGCTGGCATACTCTTGTAGCCTGAATTTGGCATCCAACATTTAAATTCCATTCCCACCACAATCGTCACTGGACCTTTGCAGAACTGTTTGAGAATTCAGCTTTCAAATTTCATTGCACCTTTTTCCAGAACAGCCCCTGCTTTCTCTTAAGGTCTCAAAACCTAACCCATTCCTTAAATGGAAGCTGAATTCTACAGCTTTTTTGCACCGCTTGGCTTACAGACAGCCCTGCTGAAGTGAGTGGATTTGGGGCTGGGCATGAAAGTACATTGACAAGAGAGCAGAGAAGTTAGATTTGAGTAGGTTTGCTGTGACTTGCTGTGCCAACTCAGAGGACCAAGTCTGAAGCGATGGCTGGCTGTCTTGAATCCTTTTTCCTGCATCTGTACAGAGACCAGAACTCAAGAAAGGGGCAGGAGGTATTTGACTCGAACTCCCAGAATCCCCCCATCCAGCACAGCCAGTCCGAAAACAATCATAACTGTTATACTAACTTTCCTGAGCCCCGAATTAAGAGGTAAAATAGGCAGTTTCTGAGTCTCCAAGCCCTAGATAAATATTGCTCCAAATGAGGCCAGTTGCCTTTGTGTCCAGGTCTGGTTTTGCCGCTTCTAAAAATGGGGGAATCAATCTGAGTCCTAATCCAGGGGTGGGGGTCATGCAGCCCTCCCGATGTGGAACTACAACTTCCAGCATCCCTCTTGCCATTGGTTGGCTAGGGCTGCTGGTAGTTACAGTCCAGTAACAACATTACTGTGACCGCACTGGTCTCAGAAGGTAAGGTGGTGAATATTTGGATAAAATACTTCCAGGAGGAGAAGACCAAAGGTCTCCAGGTTGGACTAGGAGCAAATCTTGCCTGGGAGAAAGTCAGAGTTGACAGAACCAGAGTTACATGGATCTTGATGGGTCCAGCTCTGTCTATGTCCCCTCCTTATTGTCTGGATGGCTGCAAAATTCCCACTCAGGGCTGCATGGATGTGACTAACCCCACACTGACTTCCACAACGTCTGCTCCGAGGGCGTTTTCTTGGGCCACGGAGGGAGCTTTGCTCAGGTGGACAATGCCTGCAGGGTCTGTGTGTTTGTGTATTGCGGTGCAATTGCACCTCTTCCTCAGCTGACAGTAATGGTAAGAATAACACTGCTAGAAAATGTGTGTCTATTAAAGCAATCAAACTCAAGTATAGAACTAAAGAAGTTTAGGGAAAACTGGGGAAGTTGTGAAAAGAAGAGCCATTTTTCTGCTGCTTTCACATTTGGAGTGGGCCTGTTTTATAGTGGGGTGAAGGTGTGACGCTCTAGGAAGGGTGGTTTAACCACAGCACCCATCAGCCTCTGCTACACGCAGGCTGATGGAAGTTGCAGTCTGCCAACATCTAGAGGGGACCCCCCTCACACACATGAATCCTGTGTCCTCCTGTGCATCGTGTTTAACATTTAACATTTCTGCATCCAGCCAGTCTCAGAAGAGACTGTTCCATATTGCAGAGGTGTCTGAAATGTATGTATAGACACTTCCTGCGGCCATTTTGAGAGGGACTGGGGAAAACGTGGCCCTTATTCCCACACAGTTGCCTACTCTTGTGGGTCCTCATCCATACTGATCCAAAACAGCAAACTTAGCTAACAGCCTTTGACCAAGAGAGAACATTGGACGGCGTCTATTTTGTGTGTGAGGTTTCCTTGGGCCACAAGAAGTGGACAACTGTGGCTCTCCAGCTGCAGTCGGAGTGGAACTCCCGGCATCCCTGTGCTAGCTGGGGCTGATGGCATTTACAATCCACCAATCTCCAGAGGTCCACAGTTGCCCTGTTCTGCGTTACTCACAAAATTCAAATGCAATCCTATCATTTCCTCCCAAGAGAACATAGCTGATCCTCCCTGTCCTCCAGAAAGACCTACCACCTTTCAAATAAAGATGCCAGAGAGTTCCATCATCCCCTTTGGCCATGCGGACTGGGGTTGATGGGGTTGTACTCCAATCACTGTATGTAATCTTAGTGGCAACCTCATATACAGTCAGCCCTCCTTATCCATGGATTTTTTTATCCGTGGATCCAAGCATCCACTGGTTGAAAACATTCAAAAAAGTATAAATCCCAAATAGCAAACCTTGATTTTCCACTTTATTCAAGGGACGCCATCTCGCTCTGCCATTATATTTAATGGGACTTGAGCATCTGCGGTTATCCATAGGGCGTCCTGGAACGCAACCCTAGCAGATAACAAGGACCCACTGTATATACTTATATATATATTGACACCTTTTCCCTCTTCTTCCTCTTTCCCATCCAGGTCTGTGCAGACTTTTGCGGACAAATCAAAGCAAGAAGCGCTTAAGAACGACCTGGTGGAGGCTTTGAAGAGAAAGCAGCAAAGTTAAAAACCGATACTCCGTCGACGACGCTAACGCGACACGCCATGCGTTCATTAGATTTCCTTTTTTTTTTTGCCCCCTTAGAAAACATTTCCTCTCTCTTTCTCTTTCTGCCACCCTTCGCCCTGCCTGCCACCAAATGTTTTCTTTTCTCCGTCATGCCCCACATACGATATTCTTCCACTCACGACCGCTCACCTCCGACAAATAAAGCTGTATAAACTTTTTTGCAGTCTCTCGCGGCTTAATTCTGCTCCATCTTATAATGGAAGCCTTGCAGCATTTCTGTAGAAAGATCCATGGGGTCGATCACGACCCTCTTTCCCCTTACATTCCCCTTTACATTGATATGCATAAAAAACACCCGCCGGTCATTCTGTTTAATCTCTCCCTTCCCTCTACACCTCCTTTCCCTCTGCATTCTTTCCATCTTTTGTTACATTGGTGTAAAAAATGTAAAACAGAACAAAAAAAATAATATCCCCCTTTATTAAATACGGTGGTTTGCGGAAGAAGAAACAGAAGATGCCCACAACAACCCTGGAATGATTGTTCGATGTATGTTTTTAATGGAGGGGGGAGGCAGCAGGACGGGGAACAGGTGCGAATGGCGGCCGCCTCTCTGAAATTTGGCTGGATTGTTCTGCTTCCGAACCAGAACGAATCGAAGCGCTTTCCCTCCCGCTTTTTTGATTTCTACGGAATGCAAAAGGAAAAAAGAAAAGACTGGTTGTTGTTTTTAGTTTCATATTTTTCCCCTCTCGGTTGGTTGGTTGGTTGTTGTTTTTTTTCTCTCTCTCTCTTTTTTTAATTTGTAATGCTTAAAATTTGAATCTACATCTTATACTTGAGCCTCCATACTTAAAAAGGAAAAAAAAACTAATAAATCACAAAAAACAAAGGCTTTATTATTATTATTTACTGGAAACGTGTTTTTGTATTCGCAGAATCATGGAAAGAGACTTGGATGCATCCAGGGATGACTTCTTTCTCATTCCAGACTCCGCTTTCCTTATGATTTCATGCCCAAACCCATACATCTGTATTCTATAACAATATGCTGTGAATGGCTGGTCAGGAAGGCTTTATCAATTTTGCCCTTTTCTCTGTTCACAGATACTCAGGGATTCTGGAGGCAGCTGCTCTTTAACTTGCCTGTTGTATGTAAGGACACACGGCCACGAAAGGATCGGCTACGCTAGAACGGCCGCTTTCCCAGCTCAGTTTATTGCATTGCTTTTAGTGCAGGTAGGCTTTTGCAACCTAGCAGCAAAAATCTCTCTCTTTCATCTTCCAATGCTGATGCTACTTAAAAAACTGCAATCTAGAAAGACAGAGAGGAAAGGGACTGGGGAGGTGTAAGATTTTGTTAAAAGGAGCTGATTTGCTAACTCAGAGTTGCTTGGATGGACCTAAATCCAGCTCTGAATCCTTCCCCTTTTCCTGCCATGTGTCTCAAAATACAGACTTCCAGAGTCTATTTTCGGGTCCAAAAGAGCAATTATTATTATATTTCTTTTCTATCTCCTTTCCCTCTCCAAGACTGGGACCCAAAGCATCTTACAGTCTGAAAAACACAATATAATTAAAAATCTGCAATACTGACCCTTAAAGTGGTGTTAAACCTTTACAGTATTAAAAAGCAATGCAGATTCTCTTGTTAGTCCCCCAGCAGAGGCCTGAGAATGTGTCCATAGCCAGATACTACTCTGTTCAGCCTTTTAATGCCAAACTGTAAGGACTAGAAACAGTTTTTTAGGGTTAGGTCTAGAGAGATGGCCCCTGCTTTGCACAGAGGAAGCCTCTGGATTTCCAAAGAAGGATGCTTCCTTCCTTGAATCCCTGATGATTACAACTAGAAAGATAAATGGACAAAGATGGTACAGAGATGGGGACGTTGGCTCATAATTGTAGAAGTAAGGGAAGAAATTATGTTGTAGTGGTTTCAGTGTATGACTACAAAGCTAGGAGATCAGGGTTCAAATCCCCACTCACCCCTGGAAACTTACTGGGAGGGCCTTGGGCAATTCACCCTTAGAGAAAGACAATGGTGGCAAGCCTCTGCATAACACTGGCTAAGAAAATCCTAAGGTAGGGTTGCTGTAAATAGTTGACTTGAAGGCATGTAACAACACAAGAGCCAGTTTGGTGTAGGGAGTATTGGACTAGGTCTTTGGGAGACCAGGGTTCAAATACCATTCGGCCACGGAAAACCATTGGGCGACTTTGCGCAAGTTATGCTCTCTCACCCCTGGAGGAAAGGAATGGCAAACTTCCTCTGAAGGAATTTTGCTATGAAAACCCAGCGACAGGGTAACCATTAAGTTGAGAACAACTCAAAGAAACGCAACAGCAACTGTAGTTGATCCTGAACAAGAAGAATCCAGCTTTAGTATCTGCAAAACCAGAAGTAATTTGAAATACATTAACTCATCTAGTGAACAAAACAAGGCTCTGAGATGCTTAGTTTTTTTAAAACGCAGAGAGATTACAGAGTGTAAAGATATTTAATGCCTTTAATTTTTCCTTCCCTTCTGATCCATATGTGTTGCTAAAATTCCCATTTAAAAAAGGAGAATGCCCAATGCAAACACAAACATGTTTATGCCTATCCCTTAACCTGATCTGCAAAAGGAGGTTAATGTGGTGCTGTGCCTGGTCGCAGCGTGTAGTGAATTCCCATTTTACAGGACCAGTATTTTGCATGTTCGGTTTGGCAAACTGCGTCTCCCAACCCCACCTTTCTGGGGACAATCCCCATCCATTTGGCGGCAGGGAGAGATGATTTGCAAATACTAATCTGTTCCGTGGAAAGAAACCGTGTCGAACGTCTCTATTGTCTATTTCACCGTCCAAAATCAGGAGGTAGAAATCCCAGCTGGGAGAATTCCTCCAGCAAAGTGATCCAAGCATCCTTCAATGGTCAGTGTCTCCAATAGTCAATGGTCAAGTCCGGCCGCTTTCTTGAGGGTCATCTTGGGAACTGAGGAGTGCTTCTCTCTCTTCAAGCGGCACGAAAGTCTTCTTCCGATAAGCGAGGAATTGGAAAGAGATCTGAACAGTGGTGTTAAGAACCATTTGCGTAACTGGAAGGAGAGCTGGAAACGAGGTGTGCCATGTTCTACCTCTGCAATGTTTGCTTAACAAAGAAATAATAGTACTGTTCCTCCAAGCAAAGGATACGACTATATCGAGGGAGAGGACCCCCAAGCTGCCCACCAGCCAAGGCAGATGATGGATGACGTAGCTGCCCTCCGACTGCCCCGGGTTCGGGTTCTTCATTAAGACGCTGAGGCCGTACAGACTGTTTCCAAGCATCACCAGAGCAAAGAGGGAATAAGAGATCCCGGTGGTGGATTTCCTCTTGAACTGAAAGTTTGGGTGGAACGAAAGAAGGAAAAGGAAAGGAAAGGAGGGAAGAAGGGAAATAAATGAAAGGTGGGAAGGAAAAAAGGAAGGGAATGAAAGAGAAGTAAAAAAGGAAGGGAAGGAGGGAAGAAAGGAAAGGAAAGACATGCTTATTGAGGACCAGAAACATGCACAAGACTTTCCAAATGCTATTTGCAATTCTAGGCTTTCTGATCCTAAAAGAGGGTTTCTGGAGAACGAGAAAAAGCACGGCCAGAAGACAGTAAGTTAGAACAACTTACATTGCACTGCTGCTCCTTAACCAAATGTCCTAGTCCTGTCTGTGTGGGTGCATCCACACTGTAGAAATAACCCAGTTTGACCCTGCTTTAAAAGGGATGTAGCACTATCCTATGGAATCTTGGGACTGAGTTTTACAAGGTCTTGCGTCGTCTTTGCCAAAGAAGGCTGGTGCCTGACAAACACTACGCATCCGACGATTCTGTAGGATGGAGCCAGGGCAGTGAAAGTGAGGTCAAACTGGATTGTTTTACCATGTAGATGCACCCTACGCCTGTCTCACACACGCTCACTGTAAATCTTACGATGCAACCTGCGTTTTTCTTCATTCGGATGGAGCTGTGGAGAAGCAACGCTCCGTTTCAGAGCTTTAAAATTACAGCAAAACGAAGTCAGAGACACTTTTCCAACGTGGGATTTGTAGCATGCAAAGCAGGCCTGGGATAGAAGCCACCACCAATGCAGGCCCTGCTTTGCATACCCACCAAAAAAAAAAAAAACCCCACTTACGTTTGTATAGATTTGTGGGATTCGGGATGCCAAGTAAAGCACAGATGAAACCGAACCGATAACAAACCCCACTATTTCTTTTTTGGTGAAAGACTGCAAGAGAAGACACAAGGCAGTTAAGAAAGAGAGAGCAAAGAATGTACAGTATGTAGAATTGGGACACGGGGCAGAAAAGGATCACGGGGAAATGTCACCACAAGGTAAGCAATCCCTAGCTGTAATCCTGCAACACAGATTTAATGCAAAGTTTATTGTTAATTCTTGATGGTTAACTTGTTCCGCACCTTGATCTATGGGGAGAGGCAGGCAAGAGTAGTAGTAGTAGTAGTAGTAGTAGTAGTAGCAGTAGTAGTAATAGCTAGCTAAAAAGCTTTTCTCAGCTCCCTGACCCTTCTTGCAATCATAGGAATAAAAGCAAAATAATGAACAAGGATTGGTCACCTTTTGGTGACGTTTCCCCTAAAAAGCAAAAACGTTGCAGTGTTGTGATGTGTCTGTGTCTATCCTCTTCCCATCTGGTTTTCAATTCTTCCTCCCATGCAAATAAATAAAGGGCATTTCATGACATTCGACTATCCTTGGTCTTCCCAAGACATTTCAGAGTCACTCTTTCCTTTTGATTCTGGGTTATAAAATACAAGGAATTTGCAAACTCTTGAGGCGGCCGGTGGTTCAATCTTAGGGTTTTCTTGACCACATTCAGGTTGAGATCCCTGATCGGCCTTGAAAAAGCCCAGGCAAGTCATACTCTCTCAGCCTCAGAGGAAGGCCAAGGCAAAAAATCCTGCCAAGAACAGCCCTACAATCGGGTTGCCATAAGTCGGAGTCGACTTGAATGCACACAACATCACCATGAGGCTTAAACCCTTTTCAGAACCAGCTCATGCATTTTCCCTTTTTGCAAAATAGAACTTGCCTCCCATCCAAGCGAATCTTCGGCAGAAGAGAGAAGCGTCCTCCCTCTGAACACTATTGGAGTCCCATCGTCCACATTGAAGGCCGGTTGGCCCAGGAAGGGAGCGGCTGACACCGTGCCGAAGAGGATGAATGCCAAAATGGCATTGATAGAAGCAGAGGCTGACGAAGGAAAAGAGATGACGGAGAAATGGTTTGGGACATTAAATAATACAAGTGATAAATAATAGTAATAAGGATGTAACTTGAAAATCCAGATCGCATGCAGTTATTGGATTGCACTTACCCCTCCTGTCCTGATTCTTTATCTTGTAGTAAATGTACAAGGATATCATGAGCAAATCTGCCAGGACATAATAGATAGCTGTGTATACCTTTGCAAGACAGAACAAAGGGGAGACAGTCACTGGCAGGGCTATAAAATTCAGCAATGGCACAAAATCCTGCTAATAGGGATTCTGCAACAAGAATACAGAGTCCCATTATCCACATTCAGCATAAAGAATGCAGAGTTGTTTGATACCAATCCCATGGCAAGAATACAGAATGCCAATTCGGTGTCAAGAATACAGAATCCTATACGAATTCTGCGACAGGGATGCAGAATTATTGTGTTCTACCAAAACCCCATTCTGGGTTGTAGTCCATCCTGTCAAGGAGGTTGGTTCTTACCTGCAAAGGCAACTGGTCAGCTAAGAACGATCCAATGAGGTTTAAGGAGTCTCCTCCCAGCCAACCCAAGAGGAAATAGAGCGACAACGCCTGGTCCATGATCCCCGTTTTGCAAGCCAGGTAGAATTGGCTGTGGGAGAAGTCAGAGCGAAGCGGGGTTAGCAAAGCCTTTCCCTAAAACCTTTGCTTAAAGGAGGGTTGAATGCAATCTTAGGGTAACCAGTAGTTGTCCAGATGTTGGTAAACTATCAAACCTTGTCACTAGCCATGCTGGGGTAAGGATGATGGGAACTGGAGTGCAACAGTATTGAGTTGCTAAAAGAGGAAGTCTCTTGTAAGGCTTGCCTTCCAGAGCCTTGATAGTTTTGGTTTCAGTTTTTCTATGATTTCCAATCAACTGCCTTCATTGAAAATACTGAGAGGCTCCGGGAAGCCAGAAGGGTTCCTTATACCCAAAAAGGCACCCTGAGAATTGCGCTGACAAGAAAGTGTGCCAAAATTGGGCAAGAAATTATTTCATTTCATTTCCTTTTTATGCCGTCTTTCTTCCCGAAAGGAACCCATGGCGGCTCACTTGGCCCCACCTCCGTGTGCTTAGACCCATCTCCCAAGGAAATACGGCTCCAAATAGGGAAAAACAAAGCCTCCGACTTACGGAAACGAAGCCGCGGCGAAGCAGAGGATGGAAACGAGACCCAGCACCACGCTGGCGACGTCCCAGCCGTCTTGGGCGCATTCGTTGAAGATCTCCATGATCCACCGGGATCCATTGGGGCAACCCAGGGACGCGTTGCTCAGAGAGTTCATTTTGCAAGGTTTGAAGATGACCGATCTGGTTGGAGGTCACCAGGAACGTCCGAGGAAGGATTTGACCATGGCCGATTTGCAAAAGCTACTGAGAGGGGAAAAGGAAAAGAGAGACAGGTTGAGTCTCCCTTCTCCAAAATACTTGGCAGCTTCTGATTTGTATTACAGGATTTTTCACATCTTGGAATATTTGCATCGACACCAAGAGATATTTTGGAGATGGGACCCAAGTCTAAACACAAAATTCATTTCCGTTTCCTATATATCCAATCTGCTCTGAGCGTTGGACTATGACTCTGGAGATCGAGATTCGATTCCCGGCTAAGCTGTGAAACCCACTGGGTTGCTTTCAGCAAGTCACACTCTCTCAGCCTCAGGGGAAGGCAGTGGCAAACCTCTGAACAAATCTCGCCAAGAAAACCCCATGACAGGTCCCCCTTAGGTTCACCGTAAGTCGGAAATGACTTGAAGCCACACAGCTGTAACAACAACAGCATCCGTCATATACACATACATTGAAGGTCCCATTGAAGGTGCTTTCCCTGTGACCAAGTCATCAGACAGGGTTGTTATCCAAACTTATCGGCACTCTTGATGGGCTTAAGATCAGCTTTTTTGGGGATGTGGAAACCCATCGGAGCCTGGAGGGAACTTTGTCCTTTGCAAATCCTTTGCTCTGCAATTTCTGAGGATGTGTCACTGCAACACAAAGTCCCTTCCGGGGCGTTTGGGTTGTCTGAAGATGCTTTGGTTGTCTCCAGTTGGCCAAGAACTTGGTGGAAAACATAACACACACATTAGTCATTTGGAACGGATAACAAGAACAACAACACACTCCAGGGTTGGTTCACCTGAGTGCACACAAAGGACAGAAACACACACACAGCCGGCCCTCTGTGTCAGTGGGTTTTTTAAAGCATCCTTGGCTTGAAAATATCCCATATAACAACCACAACAGCAGCAGCAACAACAACCTGACTGACTTATGGTGACCCTATACTGGGTTTTTTCTTAGCCAGATTCGTTCAGAGGGGGTCCGCCTTCGTTTCCTTCTGCGGCTGAGAGAGTGTGACTTGCCCAAGGCAACCCACAACGTGAAAATGCACTTTCTGGGTCAGGTTAACACAAATGCCCACAAACGCCTCCGCCTTTTCCGAGTTTCTGTAACCTTGCGTTTCATCCCACAAAATGGCCCCGGGTTACAATTTAAAAGCAATTCCAAGGAACAAAGAGTCTGGGCAGCACATGCCGTCTCTCCCTGTGCCACTTTAATGCCTCCTTCTCAGTGTGTTGTTTTGCGGTGCCTTCATTTTAAAAGCCAAAAGGGCTGAAAAATACAACCCAAATCCCAAACAGGCTTCAGTTCCATCTCTGTCGTTGTGTTTGTTGTCGTCGTCGGGTGCCTTTAGGTCATTTCTGGCTTATGGCGACCCTAAGGAGAACTACTCATGGGTCTTCCTTGGCAAGGTTGGTTCAGAGGAGGTTTGCCATGGTCGTCTTCTGAGGCTGAGAGAGTGTGACTTACTCAATGGGTTTCCAATGGCTGAGCCAGGAGTCAAACCCAGGTCTCCAGAGTCAGACGCTCAAACCAATGCACCTGAGAACCCCTTTGGAGGACAAGGAGAGGCTGGCGGGGGATTAGGGGTGCTGTAGTCCAACCAAGATTGCTTTCTCAGAGTAGACCTATTAAACCAAGAGAGAGAGAGAGAGAGTATGAATTCAATTTAGGGTCAGTTTTTAGGATGAAATTAAACTGCAGGACTCTTTGCTTTCAACATCAAAGGGGGGAAAAGGATCTAGGAAGCCCTCGCAATTCCCTTCCTGGGAAGTGGATGATGGGTCCTGTAGTCCCAAGAAAAGGCCCACTTTCTCAAAGGCAGACCCTTTAAAAACCCCAAATGCGGAGTCAACAAGGCAGGGAAACTGCAGGGATCCAATGGGTTTGGGTCCAGATGGAGACAATCGAGCATTCTCAGGGTTTTTGTGGCTGGAAACAAAACAAAGGATCATTTCAACCCCCCCCAAAAACAGCCCCAAACCCCCCCCCCAATTCAGTTGCAACATCTACCCTAATTTTTCACCTTCAATGCAATCTTCCAATCCGGATCCACTCCTCCTCCTCCTCTGCAGTTGCCACCTTAATCCGGAGCCAGAGGGGTTTCGAACCGGCTCGCTTTCCAAGCCTTAAGCAAATAGGGATTTTCTGCCGGTCAGCTGATTGGAGGAGGGGCGAAAAGAGGACTCGCCCCGAGGAAAAGGCAGGGCTGCCGGGGGATTGTGGGAGTTGGAGTCCAATCGGGGGTACTGTTGCAAACCTTCCTTCTCTCTTTCTCCCCTGGCCCTGCTTTTTCCTTTCCTTTCCTTTCTTTTCCTTTCTATTCCTTCCTTTTCCCTCCCTCTCTCCCTGCTTTCTCCTTTCATTTCCTTCCTTCCCTCTTTCTCCCCTGCTTTTTCCTTTCCTTTCTCTTCCTTCCTTCCTTCCTTCCTTCCTTCTCCCCTCCTTCCCTTCTCTTCCCTTTTCTTCTTTTCCTTCTTTTCTTCCTTCCTTTTCTTTTCTCTTCCCTCCCTGCTTTCTCCTTTCATTTCCTTCCTTCCTTCCTTCTCTATTTCTCCCCTGCTTTTTTCCTTTCCTTTCCTTTCTTCCTTTTCCTTTTCTCTTCCCTCCCTCCCCTGCTTTCTCCTTTCATTTCCTTCCTTCCTTCTCTTTTTCTCCCTTGCTTTTTCCTTTCCTTTCCTTTCTTTTCTCTTCCTTTCTTCCTTTTCCTTTTTTCTTCCCTCCCTCCCCTGCTTTCTCCTTTCATTTCCTTCCTTCCTTCCTTCTCTATTTCTCCCCTGCTTTTCCCTTTCCTTTCTTTTCTTTTCTTTTCTCTTCCTTTCTTCCTTTTCCTTTTTTCTTCCCTCCCTCCCCTGCTTTCTCCTTTCATTTTCTTCCTTCCTTCTCTATTTCTCCCCTGCTTTTTCCTTTCCTTTCTTTCCTTTTCTCTTCCTTTCTTCCTTCCTTTTCTCTTCCCTCCCTCCCTCCCCATGCTTTCTCTCCTTTCATTTCTCCTTCCTTTTCTATTTCCCTCCCTGCTTTTCCTTTCCTTTCCTTTTCTTCCCTTTCTTCCTTCCTTTTTTCCCCTTTCCTTCCCTCCCCCCCCTCCCCCCTCCTCCTTTCATTTCCTTCCCTTCCTTCCTTCTCTATTTCTCCCCTGCTTTTTCCTTTCCTATCTTTCCTTTTCTCTTCCTTTCTTCCTTCCTTTTCTCTTCCCTCCCTCCCTCCCTCCCCTGCTTTCTCCTTTCATTTCCTTCCTTCCTTCCTTTTCTATTTCTCCCTTGCTTTTTCCTTTCCTTTCCTTTCTTTTCTCTTCCTTCCTTTCTTCCTTCCTTTTCCTTTTCTCTTCCCTCCCTCCCTCCCTCCTTTCATTTCCTTCCTTCCTTTTTCCTTGCTTTCTCTTCCTTTCCTTTTCCTTCTTCCTTTCCTTTTCCTTCCTCCCTTTCTTTCCTTTTTCTTCCTTCCTTCCTTCTTTCCTTTCCCTTCCTCCCCTTTCTTTCCTTTTCCTTTCCTTTCCTTCCTTCTTTCTGTAGTGTTGATGCACCCGTGGCAATTAAAATGGTCTCAAAACGCATTATTTACTCAATAAATTGGATATTAATTAATAATTTAGATAGAGAAAGAAAATATAAGAATATAAGATTGTAAAGAATTTATTTGGAATAGAATAGAATAGATAACAGAAGAGATCATGCGAAATGTATGGTGAAAGAATGTTTTTTGTTTGTTTATTTTATGTTAAATTAAAATTCAATAAAAATTACATATATATATACACACACACACACACACACAAATGCATTGTTTCTGCAGTGTAGATGCACCCATGGCAGTTAAACTGGTCTCAAACTGCATTATTTCTACAGTCTAGATCTGTGATTTCTTACTCTTTGCTCACTGTTTTGTATGTATATATAGCCTAATGTATGTATATTTTTTATATGTCTAAGTTAATTTTTAAAAAGTGATTTGCAATCTTTGGTCCTCCAGGTGCTTTGGACTACAACTCCCAGAATCCCCCAGTAGTCAGGAATCCTGGGAGCTGAAGTCCAAAAGCATCTGGAGGACCAAAGTCTGGAGGAAACCTGTAGAAATGCATCCTCCTTCCTCTTGGGCTGCTCTCAGAATCAAGCATTTTGAGACGGTCCCTTGGCTGGACAATGAGAGGCAGAAAGGCATGGGCGCATGCGCAGAGCGTGAGGGTGAGGTTACTTAGGGTACTAGAGGAGCAGGTGCTTTGCCAGGAGTTGGTGAGTTCGAGCCCCGCTTGCAGCCAAGTCAAGTTGTGCAGCACCAGAAGTGGGATGGCAGCACAGTGCGGACAGGGGGCCCGGGTGCGGACGGTGCTGGGGGCCATGGATTTCGGACGGAGGGCCAGCGAGGAGACCAGCGAGGCCATGCTCAAAGCTTTCCTGGCTCGTGGACATCGCGAGGTGGACACCGCACATATTTACGCCAAGGGCGAGTCGGAGCGGATCCTGGGCGACCTCCTGGCCAAGGACCCCAAGACGGCGAGAAGCAGTGAGTCTGCACCCACAGGGCAACTGTCACCCAGAGCATGGGCAGAGTGCTGCCTTGCAGAGCATTGCATTGTTCTATGCACCAGAGCATGTGCAGGGTGCTCTTTTGCAAAACACTGCAGCATTCTGTGCTGCTGCCTTGCAGAGCATTGCATTAATCGGTGCTTTAGAGCATGTACCGAATGCCGCCTTGCAGAGCTCTATGCTCCAGAGCCATGGTGGCGACCCTGTGGCACGCGAAGGCATCCCAGAGGGCACACTTGGTCTCTTAAAAAAACAGACCTGATGAAGAAGTAGTTAGTGCAGCTCTGAAAGCTTGCGACGTGGATTTTGCGCATTCAGGGCGGCCCAATGAAATGCACCTTTTGGATACTATGAAACGCCTCCCAATGAAGAAGCCAGCGGAGCTTCGAAAGCTTGCAAGATATGTTTGGTGCATTTGGGTTGGCCCCATAAAGGTAACCCTGTCTTGCAGATATTGGACGCTGTTGTCCTTTACTGTATGGCCAACATGGCAACCTCTGACTATAAGTTGTTCTTTTTCTGCCCTTGGAAGCACTGATAAATCTGGTTAATGAACAACGAAGGCTTCACAGAACCAGCCTCCGCCTCCAAAAAGGAGGGAACAGGTTAATCCGCTTTCAGGTGAAACCTCTCCGATCCACGGTTCCAAAATCCGAAGGGCTCCGAAACTAGTTTTTATGGGTGGCTGAGAGAGTGCATCAAAATAATTGCAATTGCAAAGAGAAGTAATGTGATAATACAGTACTTTGCATTTGCAATAGACACAAAGCAGAGTTCGCTCCCAGGATATCTTACATTCTTTAAAAACATTGCAAATCCCAGGATGGTTCCCTAGCATGGAGCCATCGCAGTTGAAGCGGTGTCAAACTGGGTTATTTCTGCCATGCGGATGCAGCTCTCGGGTTTCCGAAAAGACGCATGAGGCCTGTTTAATGTTGGTTTCTGGTTTGGTTTTTTAGAATGTGTTGTTTGGGATTTTAAACCTTCTATTTCGACCTGCTTCCCTCCAGTCACAGTGGCCACGAAGGCGAATCCGTTGGAGACCAACAACCTGAAAGCCGAGACCATCCGCGCGCAACTGGAGGCCTCTCTCAAAAGGCTGCAGATGAAGAGCGTGGATATTTTCTACCTCCACCTTCCTGACCATGGGACCCCCATAGAAGAGTCCCTGGCGGCTTGCAACCAGCTGCACAAAGAGGTATGGAAGCTGGGCGGTGGTTGCAGTTCCTTATTTGAGTCCATATGGACTTTGGGCTTGGACGCTATGGATGATAGACCTTCCAAGTCATCTACTGCCCAGCTCAGGTCTTATAAAGTCAGGGCAGCCTCCATGGCTTCCTTGATGGAGCCCATCCACCTTCTTTGCCTCCTTTCAAAGGACTAAAACACAGAGAGATTTGTTTCTTGCAAGTGGCTCAAAGCAGGGAAATCCAGAGCAAAAGCATCCTTGGGTAGAGAGGGTCAAAGAAGGTTGGCCCTAGCACCGAAAAGGCCCTGCTATTGAGACTCAGAGGGTGCTGGGGAAGGGGCCTCGGAGTCCCTTTTCAGGCATCTGGACAGCCATTTTGGAAACAATGCTCCCACTGATGGACCTTTGCAGGAACTAAGGAGTAAAAATAATGAGACTTCTTTTTACTTGCCTTCTTCCTTCCTTCCTTCCTTCCTTCTTCCGTTCTCTCTCTCCTTCCTTCCTTCCTTCCTTCCTTCCTTCCTTCCTTCCTTCCTTCCTTCCTATCTCTCCTTCCTTCCTTCTCCAGGGGAAGTTTAAGGAACTGGGCCTCTCCAACTACTCTTCTTGGGAGGTAGCAGAAATCCGCACCCTTTGCAAAGCCAACAACTGGGTGCTACCCACGGTTTACCAGGTGAGAGATGAGGGCAAACAAGGTGGGTCTGGGGACCAGTTGGGCTGCCTGAGTGCATGAATTGCCATAAAAACCGGCATGAAAACTTCAGCAAAAGGGTCAGAAGCATTACCCAACAAGATTTGAAAACCTTCAAACTGTGTGTGGGGAGGGAGTGGAATTATATGTCCCCGCATGCGCTTGCCCAAGTTTTGAAATCCTCCGAAGGATACTTTCTCCCAGCCTTGCCACCATCACAGGTGTGTTTGGTGAGGACCTGGGAGAGAGCAGGGCCTTCTTGGTGGCTGCTCTCAATCTGTGGAACTCCCTTCCATGGGACATTTGGCTGGGTTCCCCTTTTCTCTTTGTTCCTTGCACCACCTTTTTATTTGGGCCTTTGCCTTATCAATTCCGTTGCAAAAAGAGCATGCCTTCCTTTGTAGTGAGCTTCACCCATTGAGTTTGGAACCGTTGCTACTGAAAAGGGGGAATCCAATGGTCCAGGCGGCCTTTTCTTCCTGGTCATTTGGCTACCTGGAGTGAACAACTTCTCCGCGCAAAAGACTTACGTCTAACATTTATCCTCTTGTCTCATTATTAATATCATCATCATCATCATCATCATCATCATCATTATTAAGGGCATGTACAACGCGACCACGCGCCAAGTCGAGACGGAGCTCCTTCCCTGCCTGCGGCACTTTGGGATGCGATTCTACGCCTTCAACCCTTTGGCCGGTACACTTTTGGGGCTCAGGGGAGAGGCTTGGGTTCAGGGACTCAAAGTTGAATCCGCACTGCGGAAACAAAGCAGTTTTGACACCACTGGCTTAGCAAAGTCCTGTGGCATCCAAGGGATCTGTAGATGGCCATGAGTCAGAAATGTCTTGAAGGGGCATGATGACAACGACAACGCTGCATCTCCGCAGGGGGATTTCTGACCGGGAGGTACAAGTACGAAGACAAAGATTCGAACCAGCAACCGGATAGCCGTTTTTTTGGCGATCAGTGGGCCCAAGTATACATGGACAGGTGAGTCTCCAGGCGGAGGAAGAGGCTAGTATCTTGAACGTGATCAATATTTGTTGCTAATGTCGTACCCTGCCGAGCCTCAAGGGCAATGGGACCCAAATCTAACCATTAAATTCATTGATGTTTCTTAGGCCACCGGAGGTAATTTTATACACACTATTTTAGATACTTAAAGTTTGGGTCCATTGAACGGTCTGGAAAGCAAAGGTGCCACTCTCTCAGCCACTTGTGCGGACAATTTTGGAGTATTTTGAGTTTTGGAATTTCGGTTAATAGAGGGGGGATGGAGCCTCCAGTGTCAGTGACAGTCTATCTCCAGATATGAGGATGGTGTCTCTTTGCTTAAACATGCCAGGTACTGGAAGAAGCACCACTTTGAAGGGTTGGCATTGGTAGAAAACGCTCTCCGCGAAGCCTACGGTTCGAATCCTCCCAGCCTCACCTCCACCGCCTTGCGCTGGATGTATCACCACTCAAAGCTGCAGGTAATCCTATGAGACCTCTGGCCAGCCGTAAGTAACTCCCAGCAGTCCCACCCAGTGGCTGGGGATGATGGGAGTGGCACTCCATCCCTACTGGTGAAGGTTTAGGTTCCTCTGGGGCCAAGAAAGGGAACTGTGTATATAAAAGCACCCTGGTGCTGCCAGGTGGATCCTTCCAGCCAGCTCTGTTGGAGATGATGGGCACTATCTCTGTTCCCTTTTGCACCAGGGAGACCGTGGGGATGCTGTGATCATTGGGGCTTCCAAACTGGAGCAGCTGCAAGAGAACCTCAAATGCTGTGAAGAGGGCCCTCTCCTCCCAGGAGTGGTCGAAGCCTTTGAGAAAGCCTGGCACCTCACAGCCCACGACTGCGCAAACTATTTCCGCTGAGTGTGAATTGTGCATCCAATTGACTGGAAACAACGTCTTCACGCTCTTATAGTGCCTCACCACCCTTTGCCTTAATCGAGGACCCTTTCTATCATGGGACTGCAACTCCCATCAGCCCTGGCTAGCCCGGCTGTCACGGCTCTCCTGCTTCTGCCTTAAATCAGGAACGTACTTTTTCCCCCTGCAAATTTTGTGACCCCCCCTTCTATATCCGCACTGCACATATAAACCAGTTTCGCACCACATTTAAGCATTGTGGCTCCATGCTGTGGGATTCAGGGAAGCATAGTTTCTTGTGGCACTAATGCTCTCCAGTAGAGAAGGCCAGATGTCTCCCGGAACAACAAATCCCAGGATACCATCGCATTGAGCCAGGCCAGTTAAAGCGGTGTCAAAACTGAGTTATTTCTGCAGTGCGGATGCAACCAGGCTCTTCCCTTGCAAGGTGGTAGGTTTTCTCTTTGCAATCTGTCTGTTGCAGATGAAACCATATTCTTTCATATAGTATCCCATATATATATATATATATATATATATATATATATATATATTCTTTATATTCATATATTTTTCATATACAGTAGTATCCTATAATAATGCCTAATAATGTCTAATATTTGTTTTTTTATTCAATCTTTATACAAATTTATAACAACAAATTCAACACATGTCTTTGAAATCAGATTGGCGATTGATATAAAATCGGTCCCTCTCCCTCAGTTTCATTGTTGAATGACGAAATATGAAAATATAGTTCAATTGCACAGCATGAAAACCAGTTGTTGTTGTTGTTGTTATCGTTATTGTTATCACCCCACTTCCCCCCAAAATTGGGACGCAAAGCGGCCTACAAATCGAACCACAATCCTGTCACATACTGCCACGATCGGCAACCTCTCCCTATCAAGATCTGAAGATGCGGTATATATTTATTTACAACTCACAAACATTTTTGCATAGTAATAATAATAACAATAATAACCAAAGCCCAAGTGCCTTGAATGTGGGACTAGGACCCTAGGAGACCAGGGTTCAAATTGCTGCCCGGCTGCGGAGACCCACGAGGCGACTTTGGGCGAGTCACGCTCTCTCAGCCTCGAAAGGCCTTAGGTACGTTTGCCATAGAGTCGCCATAGATACAATTGGAAAGTGTGCAAGGACCGCAAATGTTAATACACGCATCATCCCTCCATATTTGCGGCTTTGATATTTGCGGTTGTGAGTATTCGCGGAATTGATTAATAGGTCCTCTCTAGGGATATCTAGGTCCTCCAGCGCAACTCTATGGTCGGCTTTAACCAACCCTAATTCCCAATGTTATTTTATTTATTTTTCAAAATAAATTTTATTGATAAAATTAAATAAACGTACAAACATATAAACATTAAATTCTTATATTATTATTATTATTATTATTATTATTATTATTATTAAAAAACCATTTTATGCAGGATTTTATTTCTTGCTGGCATCCCCTCCTTGTAAAGAAAGGTGGGCTTTCCAGATGTTTTGCACTACAAGAAGTTACATTTTGGGGGGACAATTTCGACTACTTTGGACTTGCAGCATCTCCCCCAAAGCAGCTCTTTCTTTCTGGGGTGCATCTACAGTGCAGAAATCAATGCAGTTTGGCAGCACTTGAACTGCCCTGGCTCCTTCCTAGAGAAGAAGCCTGGGATTTGTAGTTTGGTGGCAATAGTCCTTGCAATAAATCTACAGGTCCCAGGATGGCATAGGAAAGCACTGCAGTCCCTTTAAAGTGGCTCAGGACTCCATCATTGCTACAGTCTATAATAGATGCTGGCTGGGGATGATGGGAGCTGGAGTCCCAACACATCTTGGGTTCGCAAAGGAGCCAGGGTTGTTGTGGTTTTTGTTTCCCAGCTGTTTCTTCAGCCCAGAATTTAGAGACGGTCCCTTGGCTGCATGGACTTTGACAGCAAGGAGCTGAGCATGCGCAGAAGGAGGGGATGAATCTGCTTAATCTGAAGCCCAGTTGGAACCTTTGCACTTGCAGCTGGGCTCTCTGCTCCAGGCCTAGAGTTCGAGTCCCACCTGCAGCATTTGCACCCAGGTCCAGGATGGCAGGCCAAGGCAGGAAGGTGGGGACGGTGCTGGGGACCATGGAGTTTGGGAGGAGGGCCCCCCAAGAGGCCAGTGGGGCCCTGCTCAAGGCCTTCCTGGACCGAGGCTATAAGGAGCTGGACACTGCCTACATGTACGCCGGAGGGGAGTCCGAGAGGATCCTGGGAGTCCTCCTGTCCGGGGAGGACAAGGCCGGTGAGTCCTAGCTCCAGGACATGCTTTGGAGCATTGCATTGATCTCCGCCTCAGAGCATGTGCAGAGGGCTGTTTTTGCAGAGCATTGCATTAATTGCGCATCAAAGTATTTGCAGAGTACTGTTTTTGCAGAGCATTGCATTACTCTGTGCCTTAAAGCATGGGCAGAGGGCTGTCCTGCAGAGCGTTTTTAGAGCATGTGCAGAGGGCTGTTTTTGCAGAGCATTTTTAGAGCATGGGCAGAGTGCTGTCTTGCAGAGCACTGCAGGGCCCTGTGATTTAGAGCATTGCAAGGCCCTGTGCCTTTAGAGCATGGGCAGAGTGTGCTGCTTTGCAGCATGGGCATAGTGCTGTTTTCTAGAGCAGTGGTCCCCAAACTGTGCCCTTTAAGATATTTTGTACTTTAGGTCGCAGAAGCCTCAGCCAATAGAGTGGGATTCTGGGAGCTGAAGCCCAAAATCCCCTTAAAAAGCACCATTTGGGGCCCACTGTTGCAGAACCCTGTGCTTTATAGCATGGGCATAATGTTGTGCTTTGAAGCATGTGCGGAGTTCTCCACTGCAGAGCAGCTGGAAAGCTATGTGCCTGAGAGCATGGCAGAGGCCTGAGCTCCAGTGCATCTGCAGAGGGCTGTTTTGTAGAGCATGGACAGAGGCCTGTTTTTCCATAGTATGTGCAGAGTTCTGTGCCCCACAGATGTCTTGTGCTTGTGGTGTCTTGTGCTTTAGAGCATGTGCAGAGGGCTGTGCCTGAGAGCATATGCAGATAATAATAGTAGGATTTTGCAAATGCACAATTCAACTTTAATTTAATTAATGTAATTCTGACTCCTCCTTTCCGCAGTCAAAGTGGCCACGAAGGCGAATCCGTGGGACGGGAAAACCCTGAAGGCCGAGAGCGTTTGCTCCCAAATGGAGGCCTCCCTGAAAAGGTTGCAGATGGAGAGCGTGGACCTTTTCTACCTCCACGCTCCAGACCACGAAACCTCCGTGGAAGAGACCCTGGCGGCCTGTGACCAGCTCCACAAAAAGGTATGGAAATGTGTGTCATGGCAGGGATGCCCTCGGCGGGCAAAAGCAGCCAGGAGGAAGCGGTCTTTTTGTTTGATTTACGTCTTTAAAATCTGCACGTCTGCAAGTTACATCTTTGTAAGTGCGCTTGGCAGTGTGGCGCAGTGGTCTGAGTGTTGGAGATGGGGGTTTGATTCCTGCCCAGCCATGGAAACCCACTGGGTGAGCTTGGGCAAAGGTCACACTCTCTCAGCCTCCACTGAACAAATCTTGCCAAGAAAACTCAGTCGCCTTAGGGTTGCCATAAGTCAGAAACGAAGGCACACAACAAACACAAGCGCACTTAGGTCCATAGTGTCTATATCAAGGAAAGGGCTGCTGTTATGTGGCTATGGAAGGGAGCCAGTGAAGTGACCGATCCATGTTGGTCTTAGCAACTAAATGCATTTTTATGCCTGCCTGCCTGCCTGCCTTCCTTCCTTCCTTCCTTCCTTCCTTCCTTCCTTCCTTCCTTCCTTCCTTTTTTTCTTTCTTCCCTAATTTTCATCTTTCCTTCCTTCCATCCATCCATCCATCCATCCACCCTTCTTTTTTCCTTCCTTCCCTCCCTCCTTCTCTTTGTTCATCCATCCATCAGTCCGTCCTCCCTTGCCCTTTCCCTTCCTTTTTCTTTCCTCTCTCTCCCTTCTTTTCCTTCCTTCCTTCCTTCTTGTCTTCTTTCTTCTCTCCCTTCCTTCTCTTCCTTTTTTCCTTCCTTCCTTTTTCTTTCCTTCCTTCTTTCTCTCTCTCTCCCTCCCTCCTTCCCTGCCCTTTCTTATTTTAATCTCTCCTTCCCTTCTTCTCCAGGGAAAATTTAAAGAGCTGGGTCTCTCCAACTATGCCTCTTGGGAAGTGGCCGAAATCTACTCTCTCTGCAAAGCCAACCGCTGGGTGCTGCCCACAGTCTACCAGGTGAGAGTCTCAGTGGGCAACCAAGGCGGGTCCAGCGGTCTGCCAAATATTATGCAGGATGTGAAACAGATATGGAAGTGGCCAGAAGAGCAGTCCAGGGCGCATTGGTCAGTTGGCAATGTGGCCCAAGCAGCTTCTCCATCTAGCAAATTCCTCCCACTTCTTTTTGTCTTCCAAAGGGCATGTACAATGCAACAACGCGCCAGATTGAGACCGAACTCCTGCCCTGCCTCAGGCATTTTGGGATCCGGTTCTATGCCTACAATCCCCTGGCAGGTATGGCGGCCTTGGGTTGGGGAGATTTTGGGGAATGGGAGAGACCTTTGGACTTGGTCCTGGAACCAAACACTAGCGGATACTGGCTGTATGTGCACTGCAGAAATAATCCAGTTTGATACCACTTTAACTCTTGTGGCTCAATGCTGTGGAATTTGGGGAATTGTAGCTTTGTGAGACATGGAGCCTTCCTTGCCAGAGAGCTCCAGAGCCACAACAAACTACAAATCCTACAGTTCCATAGCACTGAGCCATGACAGTTAAAGCTCCCTGTAATTCATTTAGCCTTTTGCAATGGTTCCTGCTCCAGGCATCATGTCTGCCAAACCTGGCATAACATTTGCCTTCCTCTTCCTCCAGTTCTGCAAAACTCAAAGGTTGACACATTTTTTGGGTGTTATTTTAATTGTGGCTCCTAATAAAAGGATTGCGTAATTGTGGATTAAAAAACATGGACCAATATGGCTATCTTTGTGTGTAATTTAAAATTATTCTTATTTACGCCAAGTTGCAAGATGCCAGTTCCTAGTTGTAACGCGTTAACTCCATCCCTGCAGGAGGACTTTTGACAGGGAAGTATAAGTACGAAGATAAAGACTCGAACCAGCAGCCGAGCGGCAGGTTTTTCGGCAACGACTGGGCCAAAACCTACCGGGACAGGTGGGTCCGCAGGGGGCAGAAGAGGCTAGTGTTCTGAATGGGAGAATGGGATTGCTAATGTGGGTCAAAAAGAGGGGTTAGTGCCTTGGAGGTGGGCAAGAAAGGAAGCTTAAATGCTGATTGTGGAAGAGCCTTGAAGGCAGGGATGAGAGAGTGGAATAGTCATGTTGGGCAGAGAGCTGAAGAGGCCAGCATCTCAGGAGTGAGAAAGTGAAGCCCGGGTGGATGGCAGAAGAAGCTTGTGTCTCGAATGCAAGGGTGAAATGAAATGGAGCCTCCAGGTGCAGAGGCAGTCTTATCTCTGAGTACAAGGATTGTCCAAGGTTCCTTCTTTCGACACTCCAGGTATTGGAAGAAGCACCATTTCGAAGGCGTCGCCTTGGTGGAAGGCGCTCTCCGCGAGGCGTACAGTTCGAATCCTCCCAGCCTGACCTCGGCCGCCCTGCGCTGGATGTATCATCACTCAAAGCTGCAGGTAACCAACCCTGCGAGGCGGGTCGGTTGGGACTGTGCAAATAGCCTTTCATGGTGCCAGTTTGGCTTTTAATTTTACTGTCTGGGTTTCAAGGGACCCTATTGCATGGGGTTAAAACCCCGACTTACCTTTCCCAAATTCAATCCTAATTCAGGCCTGCCAAATTAGGGCTGAGTTTGGGAAAGGGAAGCCGGGGTTTTAACCCCATGAGATAGGGTCCAAGGTAATGTAAATGTCAGACGCACTCTCCAGATCCTGTTGGACTGCAGCGCCTAGCATTCCTTGTTGTCGGCTTGGCTGCGCAAGGCTGTTGCAAGTTCTGGACCAGGAATGTCATCAAGAAAGGGTTTTGAGAACTGTACAAACAGCACCCTGCATCTTTCCAGCTGGCTCTGTTGGGGATGATGGGCACTATCTCTGTTCCCTTTTGCACCAGGGAGACCGTGGGGATGCTGTGATCATTGGGATTTCCAACATGGAGCAGCTGCAACAGAACCTCCAATATTGCGAAGAGGGCCCTCTCCTCCCGGGGGTTGTCGAAGCCTTCCAGAAAGCATGGCACCTCACTGCCCACGATTGTCCAAACTATTTCCGCTGAAGGTGAGCGGGAACCAGAGTGCAAACTGCGCATCCCATGAGCTGGAAGTCCCTTCAAGAGAAAATCACTTCCCAGCATCCACTCCTCTTGCTGCTGAAAGGTTCCCTCTCCCCCAACCTCTTCCTTTTCTGAGTCCTCACCACCTTTGCCTTAAATTAGGGATGGGCAACATGCGCTCTTTCATATTGTTGGACTGCACCTCCCATCAGCCCCAGCTAGCACAGCCGGCGCTGAAGGACGATGGAAGGTGGAGTCTTAACAGCAGCCAAAGCAACGCATGTGCTCTGTCCTTGCCTTAAATCAAGAGAGCACCTTTTGTCCTGCACAGTTTTTGCAATGGTTTCCCCTTCCATTTGCAAGTTTGCTCTTCTCTCCTTCCAGAACTATTGACTGTTGTCGCTTAAATGACTCAATCGTTCAACCCCAAATCCTTCTCTTTGTAGAACAAGGACCCAGAATAAAACAGTTTCTCAAACAAGATGGCTTTATTTTGGAAAAGAGTGGTGTCACATTTTTCTTTTTGACAATCTCTCGAACCCAAGTTGGTCGGGGAACTGAGTCCCGGAATCAAATCGCTTATCTTTCAAGCTGAAAAGGCCAGGGACTCTTGTACGCAAGGTTTGCGCCGCGTACTACTGTCCCTATGTGCCCTCTCTGTTTGGATACCTGCAAAGTGGTTCTTAACCAGTGAGACACCAAGAGAGTTTATAAGCATTTCCGATACATCTGTATATATTTATAAAAATCTATCCTCTCCTCCTCTGATAAATAAAGTCCTTCGGTGAGTAGCTCAGTCCTGCATTCACACAGAAGGGGAGATTGGCCTGTTTTGCAGGTCACCCGTTTTGGGATCTGACAGTCCTCTGCTTCTCTCTCCGAGTTAATCGCCCTCTTCCTCCTCATCCAAGTCGTCTTTGTCCTCCTCCATCCCTTCCACGTCTCTTTCATCATCTTCCACTAGCAGCTCAAATTCTCCCGTCTCGGCGTGCCACACGCTCCGGATCGTCACCTTGAAGTCCGCCATCATGTAGCCAAAGAGTTTCTGAAACCAAGGAGAAAGGGACTGTCACACCCAGCATCCTCCAATCCAACCCCCGTTCTGCCATGCAGGAAGGCACCATCCAAGCCCTCCCTGGGGCACATGGCCATCTCCAAAGAAGGAGAGTCCACCACTCTCCAAAACCCTTCAAATGGAGCGTGTTTAAGCCAAGAGACACCATTCTCATATTCAGAGTCAGACTGTGACTGCCCTTGGAGGCTCCATTCCTCTATCACTGAGAAGAAGCATCACCTCCATGCTTTCTCATCCACTCATGGCTATGCCTTTTCCTTTCCCTCCAAAGGGACGGCTGCAGCAGACTCCATTGGAGATGCTAGCCTTTCCAGCCACCTGCCTAACCTTAATAGTCTCTTTTCTGTGACTTGTAGTAGAGATGCTAGCTAGCCTCTTCACCTAGCCTTAGTAGTGCATTTTTCCATTCCTTAGAATCACAGAGCTGGAAGGGGACACCCAGGGGTCCTCCATTCCAATCCCCTCCTGCCATTCAGGGACACAGAACCTGACAGATCCAGTATCTTCACCATCCTCCTTCCAGTGCCGAAGTTGCTTAAAAATTACAGCTAGACAGAGGACAGAACCCTACAGAACAGATCCCTGTAGAACAAGGCAGCCCCAAATGCTGGGATTTACAAGGCTAAGGGTCCAGAGGGATGCCTCCAGGAAAACCCAAGCACAACTACAACGTTTTACTGGCTACTCACTAGGATGCGAGCCTGTTCGGGGGTCAGGACGTCCCCTTCTTTGCACACTTCGTGATCGGCGATCAGCGTGACCACTCCTGTGGGAAGGAATAAGATAAGGAAGCGGATCTTTCAAACATGTATGCTTGTGTCTCCCCTTCAGGGAGGGCACCCACCTTTTTTCAGTGCCGTCGGGAGTCCGAGCTGCCGCAACTGAGGCTCCATGGAGTGGGGAAAGTGTTCCAGGGGCCCCTTGTCCAAGCTGACGGTGAACGTGGCTTTGTTTCCGGCTCGGGCAAAGTCCGACTCTTTGAAACGGGAGAACCAGCTGCGGAGGAAAGGAAGCGACGGGTTTCAAAAAGCTGTTTTACTTGCTTAGTCCTGACAATACTCAGCGAGGGGTGGACTCCTTGCCATCCTCCTGATGCACTGCAACGTCTAGCAGAGCCAGAGACAAGGATGATGAGAAGGGCAGTCCAACACCCAGAGGCCTGCTCCTGCTCATATGCTGATCACCAACTCATAGTATCCGAGTTGGAAGGGACTACAAGGGCCATCTACTCCATCCCTTTGCCATGCAGGAAGACACAACTGAAGCGCTTTCAAAAGACTCCCATGCAATCTTTGTTTAAAGATGGAGAGTCCACCACCGCTTTTATGCGCCAAGCACTGACTATTATATGCAAAGTTTATGCTGCGGAATAGCACTGGACTCTCCCTCTGCCGCCTTACAAGGCAATGTCCTAGATCCACTACTTAACGTATGTTGACCACGTCTGCCTCTCTAACACCAAGTAGTGGGGATGATAGAAAGAACAGCACTGTCGCTCTGTTTGTTTCCCATTGGGACACATCAGAACCATTTTGAGGCTTGAACCGAGGTTTAGATGCCACTTGCGCCTTGGTGGCCAAAGTGGCAACCGGGGACACTTACTCAATGACTTCTTCTTTGGTGCGGTTTGTGAAGAGGAGGCCCACCTCGCCCCGTAGATGCTTGCTAATCTGGAAAAGAAAGACAGAAAGAGAGATGGACGTTGTATCTTAGACATTCCAATTTCCTTCTCAACAGATATGGAAGCCACAAGAGAAGAAGTGCACCATTATAGCAGCCTGGTGCCATCTTAAGCACCCCGGTTCCAGCCTATGGCATCCTGGGATCTGTAGTTTAGGGAGAGGCTTAGGATTCGCCGCTCAACAGTCCTAGTACTGTAAACGAAGGAGACCTTAGTAATGCTTTCTAGCAGAGAAGTTGAAATGTCTCACCAGAACGACCGTTGGAAAGGACAGATAAACCCAAGGCCTCACCTGGTGTAAGTTATCTTTGTATTCATCCGTCGGACTCCGTCCCAACGCCACCATCATCACTTTGTTTTTCCCAAAGAATATCCTGCAGCAGGGGAGAAAACAACAACAACGGACGTCAAGGAGGAAAAGGCCTACGTTTCCCAGTCTTTGCAAACAGGTTTTTAGGGCGATAAAAGGATGCAGCCAAAGAGGGAGATGAAGGAGCAGCAGCGTTGGATGGAAAAGCATGACCTGAAAGGGTTGTTGTGAGAATAAAGTCGGAAGGAAGAGAATCAAAGGGCTTTTCCCAACCTGCTGTGCTTCCAGGCGTTGCGCACATCCTTGAGTTTGTTGTTTCTCATGTTGGCGACGGAGAAGATGAAGAGGCGCTTGTAGGTGTCCACGCATTTCCGTAACTAAAGGCAAAGGATTCGGAACATCAGAATGAAATGGGGTATAGTCAAAAGTTAAGACCATGGCAGACCTCCTATGAGTAAGCCTTGAGAGCCAGTGCGTTGCAGTGCTTTGAGTGTTGGACCAGGGTTTGAATCTCTGCTCAGTTGTGGAAACCCACCCGGGCAGCGGTCCTCAACCTTTGGACTTCAATTCCCAGAAGCCCCAGCCAGGATACTCACTGTTCAGGAATTATGGGAGTTGAAGTCTCAAAGGTTGAGAACCGCTGCACTAAGAGAATGTGGGCAAGTCTGGTCTGAAGCGCACTGCAGAAATAACCCAGTTTGAGAGTGCTTTAGCTGCCCCTGGGTCAGTGCTAGGGAATGCTGGGAAATGTAGTTTTGTGAGGCATTGAGCCTCCTCTATCAGAGCTCTGGTGCCATGATAAACTACAACTCCCAGGATTCCCTGGCATTGAGCGATTAAAGTGGTCTCAAACTGGGTTGTTTCTGCAGCTTGTTTTGGATATATCCAAAGGCATATATATATATATATATATATATATACATACACACACACACACACACATATAGATAGATAGATAGCACCCATAGTAAGAGCTCTTACCTCTTCTATCAAGTTCTGTTTCACTTGCAGACCTTTCTTGCTGGTTTTTGTTAAGGAAACTAAGAGAAAGAGAAGCAAATGAGATATTATTATTATTATTATTAATTTGAATCCCATATAGATAGAGAGCCTTTTCAGGTTCAGATGCAACTCAGGAAGGGATCTGAGGCAGTATGACCCAATGGTTGGAGCACTGGTTTTTATGGCTCTGGAGACCTGGGTTCAAATCCTGGCTCCTTGTGCCAAAGTCACGCTCTCTCAGCCTCAGGAGAAGCCTCGCCAGGAGGACTACAGCCGCAGAGCACTCACCTTTCTTGTCTCGCTTCGATTTCGGCATTTCGACCCGCAAACACGTTTTTTGGGGCCGACGGGAAGGATTTAGGTGGCTATCCAAGTGCCTGAATCAGCCTTTGGGAGGCCGGACTGTGACCACTTCCGCCTAAGAGGACCTCTATATGGGCTCTCTACCATTCATAGCTCTATGGGGCGGGGTTAGACGGTCAAACCGGCTCTCCTATTGGCTGCCGTGAAAAAGGGGCGGGGAAAAATCCCTATTCCGGATGGAGGCGGTCTCTATATCATTCATAGCTCTATGGGGCGGTTAGGAAGTACAAACCGGCTCTCCCATTGGCTGCCGTGAAAAAGGGGCGGGGAAATACCGACGTGCGTTTCCCGAGACTCTATAGTTTCTCTGGACTCTATGGCTCCGCGCGGTGGCCGACGGGATATCGGAGTCCTCCCAGCGCCTCTTCTTGGCTGCAATGGCGGCTCAATGGCTTCCCTTCCTGCTGCTGTTCCTCTGCTGCTCCTCTCCTCGCCCCTCCGCCGCCGTTTACGAGGACCAAGTGGGCAAGTTCGACTGGTGAGGGGCCCAAAGGCCTGGGGGGGTCCCCTTGGG
The DNA here is from genome assembly GCF_019175285.1 of Sceloporus undulatus. Lineage (NCBI taxonomy): Eukaryota > Metazoa > Chordata > Lepidosauria > Squamata > Phrynosomatidae > Sceloporus > Sceloporus undulatus. The sequence goes on along the minus strand of NC_056528.1, from coordinate 1,514,272 downwards.
CCCAGGTGCACCATGGGACATGTAGTCCAAGGAGCCTCCAAGCCCCTCTTTGGGCAAGCCTCGCCAGACTACAAATCCCAGCGACCCTGCAGCGCTGGACTGCGTGGCTTCTAGGGCAGATCCTCCCCTGAAGACCCTCTCAGACTACAAATCCCAGGATTCCTGGCTGCCTTTTGGAAGCGCATTTTAGTCTTTTAATAGCTGTTTAATAGATGTTTTTATAATAATTTAATTAAATTTAATAATATACATAAAATTAAAATATATACAATATATCATTATTACAGTATATACAATAAATAATAATAATAATAATAATAATTAGTTACTTATTATTATTATGGGCCCTTGGTCTCTCCTGGGGTTTGCTCAAGTCCCATTATATCTATATCTATCTATCTATCTATCTATCTATCTATCTATCTATAAAATTATTATTATTAAAGTATCTCCTGGGGTTTGCTCAAGTCCCATCATATATATTTAAAGTATATTAAATTATTATTTATTATTATTATTATTACTGTATTATTATGGGCCCTTGGTATCTCATGGATGCTCCAATCCCATTATATACAACACAGTATTATTATCATTATTATTATTAGTCCCAGGACCCATCCATGGATGCTCAAGTCCCATTAAAGACACTGGCATAGCAAAACATTGTCCCTGGCATCCAAATGGCAAAAGCATGGTTAAGGAAACTAAACCTGTGGCCACGGAAGTGGGGCTGTGGTCCTCCTGGTCCTCGATGCGTCCGACTGAGAGGCTCCGAAATGGAAGGAATTTTGTCCTTCTTCCCTTCAGGAGGCAGCAGTTTGTGGGGAAGCTGAGGTTTGCCTCCTTGGAGTCCTCCCAGGGGTCCAAGAAACTCATTGCGGCCACCGAGAAGAACGTGGTGGCGGCTTTGAACTCAAGGACGGGAGACATCTGTGAGTATCTCTGGCGCAGGAGACCCTTCGGACCTCAGCTGCGTAGGACCCTTTCAATTAGACACTGCATGATGGACAACCAATAGGGCTTCCTTGCAGTATATATGGCATCCACCAACTGGGCAGGGATGCTTGGTCCATTGGCCTCCATGGAATGCCCCATCCCCAAAACCAAAGTCCAATGATAAAATAACATCAAACTGTTTCCATATGGCTTTGTTTTAAGTGTGGCGCCATGTGGACAAAGGGACGCCGGAGGGGGCAGTCGACGCCATGCTGGTCCACGGTCAAGGTAAGCAAAGAGGGGGTTGGCTTTGGGTCTTCCCATGCTTTCTTTGCCAAAAACAGTCCCGTGCTTTTTATCCCTTCGTTCCGTTTTTGCCCTGCCTTCCTTTCTTGAGGGGAGGACCTTACAGTTTAAAGGAAGGAATACGATTAGGAAAAACAAAACGCGGGATTTGCGGCTATTAACATTGTCATGGCTGTCCTTGTCCCTCCGTAGACGCCGTCACTGTTTCCAACGGGGGCCGCATCCTGCGTTCCTGGGAGACCAACATTGGGGGCCTGAACTGGGAGATCTCAACGGACGCTGGCAGGTGAGTCGTTTTGGGGTGCAGACGATGGCAACACAGGATTTGAGTTCGTTCCAAGTGTGTCTCTTAACATTATAAATCAATATATTCTAGCTTTCAGATGGCCAGTTTGGTGGGAGTGCAGGACGCCGTCAGATACGTGGCGGTGCTGAAGAAAGGCGCGCTCTCCCTCCATTACCTCTCCAACGGACACCAGAAGTGGATGGAGCACTTGCCAGAAAGGTATCTTTTAGTGGTCCCTCCACATTTGCTGGCGTTGAGGGCGAAGGACCGCCGTGAATGTGCAAAAATGCAACTAAAAAAACACTATTCTTTTTACCTAAGTTCCTCTAGTGCAACTCTATGACAAACATCTGCCAGAGGTTGAACATAGAATCATGTTGGAAGACCTGTTTTCTCTAGGTTCTCCAGCACAACTCTATGGTCAACTTGTGGCAGAGTTGCGCCAGAGGACCTAGAGATTCCCAGAGAAGACATATTAACCAAAACCGCAACTAATCAAACCCACATAAGTCAAAGCCACAAACGTAGAGGGACAACTGTATTTTATATGCCCCCCAGAGTGGGACCCAAGAGCCTGTGAATGTGGTTCTACTCTTGCGGTGGCAGCTGGCTCTATGGATCAATCCTTGGTTTCCCTCCACAGTGATCTTGTCCAGTATCAGATGGTGTATTCGCATGGGACCGGAGTGGTGCATGTCCTCGGAGTCGCTTCTCGGAGTCACCTGAACGTCCTCACCTTCAGCGTGGAGGATGGAGAAATCATGAGACAGGTGCGACAAAGTCTATGGCTTTGAGGGGGACCTCCTTTTCAGCATTGCATTTGTGTCTGGGGTCGAAAGAAGAGAGCCTTTGAGTCCCTGTAAACATTTAAATTGGAGATCTGTTTGGACTGGTTTGGGAGTAGGTGGCTTTGAAGTGAAAGTAAGGGCCTGAACAGACAGGCCAAAATATAGCTGCTTTGGGTCACTTTGGAGGTCTGCTGTTTAAATGATGCATGCGACCTAAGAGTCGAAAGTCTGAAATCCATGCTTTGGCGCAGCTTCTGGCCTCTTAAGATGTGAGTGTCATTTAAACAGCATGCCTCCAAAGTGACCCAAAGCAGCTTTATTTTGGCCTGTCTGTCTGAGCCCTACGTTATCATGAGGCCTATACTAACTCTAAAATGAAATACAGGGGTTTTGGGTTTTAAAAATAACCATCTTAGAAGGTGCTCCCCAGTTAAGGAACCCAATGTGAAAATGTTGTTACCAGAGGCAGAAATGACATGGAAAGGGTATGGATAGGTTCCTTGTGGTTGTGGCTTAAGGAAACTCTAAGGTAACTCTGTCGCAGGGTTTTCTTAGCGAGTTTTGCTCAGAGGGGCTGAGAGTGCGTGACTTATCCAAGGCCACTTAGTGGTTTTCCGCAGCTTCATGGGAATTCGAACCCTGGTCTTCAGACTCCTAGTCTCAGACCATGATACCACTGATCGCTCTGACCTGAAGGCACACACAAACACATTGGTTTTATTGTATGCCACCCTGAATAATCCACGATAAGGTGGAATATAAACATTTTAATACACAGTAAATAAAATAGAGATCTTGGAGCACTTTTGAGACGCACTGAAAGAAAGAAGTTGGCAACATGAGCTTTCCTAGGCTTCAGTCTCCTTCCTCAGGCGCATTAGTCTTAACTCTGTAAAAGCTCATGCTGCCAACCTCTTTCTCTCAGCGAGACTCAAAGGTGCTACAAGATCTGTCTACAAACTGATTTTGCTGACTAACATGGCTATGTCTTTGGATAAATACAATAATTGATCTCCTGGCTTCTTCCTCTCCCCATCCCAGTATTATGGTGAGATTCAGAAGCCTCTGTGAAACTGGATGCAATCTGTCTCCCAGCTGGAATGATTGGAGGGAGGAGTTGTTCAATGCATTGATGGAAACGGTGAAAGATTTCTCCATGCCTTCCTCTTTTGGCAGGTGAGGGTGGCTGCCCCTTGGCTGAGCAGCCTGAGCCAGGCTTGCAATGTGGTCGGAGAGGCTGTGCTGGTGTGCGTCGAAGCCGCCGCTCACACGCTCCATGCCATGGCTCTGGACGCCGAGGAAGAGATGAAGCCCATTCTATTGCAGGTGAGAGATCTTGGAAGGGGCTTTAATTGTACTGAACTGATGGCCCTTGGGGTCCCTTGCAATGAGTCTAACTCAAGCATTGAATCCAGACCTGGCAACTCCCCCATTCAGTTCTAAATCGATCACCTCTACATTTGGAGCTGGACTTGGTTGATTCCATTCTTTGTTTGCCCTTCCTGCAGCCCTTTGGGTTTGCCGACAGCTTCCAGCCCTACCTCTTGGCGTTGCAACCCAATCCGGCCAGCGCTTCCCGGTCCCAGTTCTTTCTGCGGTTGTCCCCGAGTCACTTCGCCCTGCTGCAGTATCACAATGGGTTGCTGAGCCTCCTACGGGATTTCCCACAGGTTGGTTGTCATGCGCCATCAAGGCTTCTATCTGACATTGGGCCACAGCCCTGTCACTCGGTCTTCTTGCCAAGATTTGCTCAGGGGTTGTTTTGGGGTTTTGCCTCCTTTGGGAAATAGCAGGAGGAGGCTTTGCATTCTTTTCGGAAACGAGAGAGAAGACTCTTTCTGTGGTGCCATGGCCCACAGCAGTCATTCCCAAACTCTTCTCCTCCTGGTGTTTTGGACTTCAGCTCCCAGAAGCCCCAGGCAGATTGGCCAATGGTCCGGATTTCTGGGAGCTGAGGTCCAAAGCGTCTATGACCAGTTTCCGGTGCAGTGTTTTCCCTTCTCTTCCTCTCTTGTCTCTCAGTTTCTCAACATCTCCATATTGTGCTTCCCAGGCTGGCCTTGTGACTTTCGCAACCACCGGCGAGAAGACTGTAGCTGCAGTCCTCACCTGTAAGGATGAAGCGGTAAGTGCGTCCATGTTCTGCCGGGTGAAATTAACAGCCGGACGTGACTTTGAAAGGTGTCTGGTTTCCTTAGGGTAACACTGGTTTTATCCTGGGCAAAATGGATGTCTTCTAATGTCACAATCAACCATGGCTTCTGGCTCAATCTGCAAACTGCACAGCAGATAAACAAGCTTTGCATCCTCATTTCTTACACCTTTCTGTCTGGACCCTTTTCTGAGCTCCTGTTTTAGGGCTGTACACAAGCCTCAGTTCCTAGTTTGGAAGTGATGTCAGGCCATGATTTCAACAGCAATAAGTGGGGGTTTTGGATGTTAATTTGTGGCTGGTTAACAATCCATGGCCCTTTGAGATGTCATAGCGACAACACAGCCCTTCCCAACTCCTGGGATTTGCACATCTCTGGTACATCGGCCAGAGAGCACATATATTTAAAAAACAGGCTGACTTTTTAGATGCATAATCTCACATTCTGTCTTGCATTTTTGCAGAAAGCTGGACCAAACGCCTCCCAGTCGGCCAGCTCTGTTGGACAGACCTCCAAGCAGGTATGGGATTGATCAGATGCTCTTTTCATCAGATGGGCACCTTTAGGGTGACAATAAATGTTTTAAGCTAAAAGATGCTCTCTAGTTAACACATCTTTCCCTCCTCCAAATGATGCTGCAGGAGTCCTTGACATGCTTCAACCAGTCCTATGCAGTTAACCTATACTTGGCTGAAACCGGACAGAGGCTGCTGGACACATCCATTGGGTTCACCCTGGAGAAGAGCAGCACCAGGCCAGAGCAGGTAAGGCTTCCTTCTTTAAGGCCATGCGCTTTCCATTGGCAAGTCACTCCACTAAACGGAAACATGAGACATTAATCCCTTTCTCGGTGGCCAGATCAATGGCAGTAGAAACATGGAGGTGGCATGGAAGGCTTCTCACATTGCAAGCTGGTGATGATGCTCTCCGTCTTATCTGCCTGTTTCCCATTCTTCTTTTGCAGCTTTACATTCAGGTCTTCTTGAAGAAAGATAATTCTGTGGGCTATCGTGCACTGGTGCAAACGGGGGACCACATGCTCTTGTTCCTTCAACAGCCAGGTGAGTCTGTGGCTGCGCATCTTGGCTGAAAACCCATGGCCTTTCCAACTTGGAGCTATTCCTATCAACAGCTGGGTTTGGCAACAGCCGAAAGAAGCAAACCAGGATCCTCAGCAGGAGCCAATGGCTCACCAAACTATGGATCCCAGGATTCTGGAGGAAGGGGCCATGGCAGTTAAAACATCAAATTGCATTGTTTCTATAGTGTTGAGGTCCGATTATTGGGAGACGGGAGGCATATAAATGAATACAGTAACAAGGAGACTGTTCTTAAACGTTCAGTGCTGCTTGGTCTGTTAGCCACTGCACTGGAGCAGCTCTTCTTGCCTTTGCTGGGAAGTATGCACACACCAAGCAGATGCCTTTCTGATTCCTCTCGATCCATTGTTCGTTGCAGGAAAAGTTCTCTGGAGCCGGGAGGAATCTTTGGCCGAAGTGGTCAGTTTGCAAATGGTGGACTTGCCACTAACAGGAGCCCAGGCTGAGCTGGAAGGCGAATTCGGGAAGAAAGCAGGTAAGGGCTGCAGCCTCGAGAGACATGATCCTCAGATGAAATACGTTCCAAGTTTACAAAGCTCAGTGTTTGAGGTGTCAGGGAAGCGCCTGGGATTCCTTGTGACACAAAGTTGTGTGACAATGTGGAGTCGGGGGTGAAAGAACGGGTTGATAACACTTTTGATTTCCCCCACTTTTGATACCCGAAAGAGTAAATCTGGATTGCTTTGTTGTTGTTCTTAAAACGCTGCCTTGGAACCAGCAATTCAAGGTAATTCTGAACGATCGTTGTGTTGTTGTTATTGTCCTCTTTCTCTTTCCTTGCTGCTGTTGGCAGTCTTTGGTGGTTCAGAGGTTCATTTGCTTGTCTGTGAGAGGAAGAGAGAAACATCTAGCTGCATTGGGTTTTGGAGCTTTGTCTCTCTCTCTCTCTATAGCTATGGGGAGTGGGAGGACACTAAACCCCAAATAAAAACTGTCCCCCGTCATGACATTTTCTTCCAGTCCCTGTATTTCTAGCACTGCAGTAACTTAAACTCTGAGCTGAGCATTTAGAATTCAAGTCTGATGTCGATGAAGTGTTCTCTCTAGGCCAGTGGTTCTCAACCTTTGGTCCTCTAGATTTTATGAGACTTCAACTCCCAGAGTTCCTGAACAATGGGGATACTGACTGGGACTTCTGGGAATTGAAGTCCTAAACATCTGGAGGCCCAGAGGTCGAGGACCACTGCAAGTCCTCCATCACAACTCTGTGGTCAACCTCTGGCAGAAGCACACCATAGAATTGTGTTAGAGGACCTAGAAAATGCCAACAGAGAACACATTTTTCCGTGACTCATGTAAATGAGCCCCTGTTATGCGAACCCATGTAATGCACGGCCTTACGGTACTACAGCTTCCTTTTGGTCTTCTTTCCCCAGATGGTTTGCTGGGGATGTTCCTCAAGCGCCTCTCCTCCCAGCTCATCCTCCTCCAAGCCTGGACTGCCCACCTCTGGAAGATGTTCTATGATGCGCGCAAGCCCCGGAGCCAGATCAAAAACGAAGTCAACATCGACAACTTGGCCCGGGACGAGTTTAACTTGCAGAAGATGATTGTGGTGGTCACAGCTTCTGGAAAGGTAAGGAGGATAGTTCGGAAACCTCTACTGAACAAATCAAGAAATGGGGGCATGTCTAAGTTCCCCCCAGGCATGGCCCATTATTAGCTTCTGTGCTGCTAAATCCGTCCTGCGTGACAGCTTTGCATCTCTCTCTCTTTCCCCAGCTCTTTGGTATTGAAAGCAGCTCTGGGACGATCCTTTGGAAGCAGTACCTCCAAGACGTCAAGCCGGGCTCCTCTTTCAAGCTGATGGTCCAGAGGACGACCGCCCACTTTCCCCACCCGCCCCAGTGCACCTTACTGGTCAAGGACAAGGTCGGGGCCTGTGTTTGCAGCCACTTGATGTTTTCGAGCCATTGGTTTGGTTAGGGATGATGGGGTTTTCAGTTCAACCCATCGGGAGTCTACCAAGTCAGAGAAGGCTGTTACATGGTTGCATATAGGGGCATTGCAGTATCGGATCCAGTGTGGTGTAGCGGTTTGAGCATTTGATTACAATCCTGGGAGACCAGGGTTTGATTCCTGCTCAGTTGTGTAAACACATTGGGTGCCTTTGGGCAAGTCACACCAGAATGGGAGGATGCTGGGACTGGTGGTCCAGAAAGGGTTAGTGGATTGTTCACTGGGCAGCTAGCAAAGCCTCGTTTTCCTGCCTGTGCCTGGCAATGCCTTAGTCATTTTCATTGTTTTGTTCCGCAGGAGACTGGCATGAGCTCTCTCTATGTCTTCAACCCCATCTTTGGGAGGTGGAGCCAGGTGGCCCCTCCGGTCCTGAATCGGCCCGTCCTCCAGTCCCTCCTGCTGCCCATCATGGACCAAGACTACGCCAAAGTGCTGCTTCTGATTGACGATGAGTACAAGGTGCCACCCCAGGGCTCTCTGGTTTTGGTTTGTGGGAAACCGCTCAGGCGCAAATCTGCCTCCTTGAACTGCCATGCCTTTGGTTTTCCTTCAGGTGACTGTGTTCCCGGCGACGAGAAACGTCCTCCGTCAACTGGAAGAAATGGCTCCCTCCATCTCTTTTTATTTAGCCGACTCCGAACAGGGCAAACTGATGGGAAGAAGGCTGAGGAAGGTATTGTCTGTCTTTTCCGGACTTGAGTTGGGGTCATCCTCTGCATGTCTCATGGGCGCTTTGCTATTCTGGAAGTCATAGCATCAGGCTGGGCAATGTGGAAGTGATGTTATTACTGACCCTGGAACTGGAAGCTATGGCAGCCCAAGCCTTTGCCATTTGGGGCTTCATTCACAGCAGATTCACATTTGCATGCAGTGTTGTTGGGCTATACCCTTCCAGAATCCCTTACCAAGGGCTGATGGGAGCCGTAGTCCGACAAAACCTGTATGTTGCTCCTCCGGTGCAGAGAATAACTGCTAATTCAGGAACAATCCATGACCCTGTTAGTGTGTTGTGTGTCGGAAGATGGTCTTTGCTAAGCGTCGGCTTGACTTGTTGTTGGCCTGGGTTTCTTGGCTGCATCGCAGGACCTGACGACGGAGGAGAGCTGGGAGATCAGCATCCCCACCGACTTGCAGCGCATTGTGACGGTGAAAGGGAAGAGGGCCAATGAGCATGTCCATTCCCAGGGCCGCGTGATGGGGGACCGCAGCGTATTATACAAGGTGAGGGAGAGGACGTTTTAAGAGAGGAGGCCAAGCGAATGCCTCAGCAGCTGACTTTTGGCATATGCAGCCTGTGGGCCACATGTGTGCCCTATGCTTAAGTGAGTCTCCATTTTAGTTTTGAATAGCCCTGTGTAAATGTTGAATTCAGACCTCTGCAAGATGTCATAAATGATACCTTGCTGGTTCTGGTATCTGTCTTGGAACCTTTGGTCCTTGAGGGTGCAGGACCCGCTCATAACTCGTTGCCTAATACTCATTGCAGTCTTTGAACCCAAACTTGCTGGCGGTGGTGACGGAGAGCACAGACACGCACCAGGAGCGCACGTTCATCGGGATCTACTTGATCGACAGCGTCACGGGACGGATCATCCACTCCTCCGTTCAAAAGAAGGCCAAGGGACCCGTGCATATCGTCCATTCGGAGAACTGGGTCGTGGTAAGGTCTGGAGGGCTTGGCTTCTTGCCACCAAGCGGATGGGCTTAATCTTGATTAAAAAGGAATTAAGTAAAGCCAGCGACCAAGACGTGAAAAGACGTTTCCCTGCAACATGCCAAAGGCCTACTTGAATTTTAAAAAACCAAAAGTGAAACACGAGAAAGCAGGCCAACTCAGTCTCCTTTGGGGAGCCGTCCCTGAGAAGGCCCTGTCTCTTTGGACTTGTTCAGATGTGTCCCAGATAGGGCTCTGCATCCGTGACAGATGCAATTTTTAAAACCAGCAAGACTTTTCTTAGCTTCTAGTTTCTCTCTCTCCAAGCAATGACCCTCTTTTTATCCTCTGCAGTACCAGTACTGGAACGCCAAGGCCCGCCGCAACGAGTTCACGGTGCTGGAGCTGTATGAAGGCACGGAGCAGTACAATGCCACGGCATTCAGCTCCCTCGACCGGCCGCTGTTGCCGCAGGTCCTCCAGCAGTCCTACATCTTCCCGTCGGCCATCAGCGCCATGGAGGTCACCATCACCGAAAGGGGCATCACCAGCCGGCACTTGCTCAGTTGAGTCAGGAAAGAGAAGAGTAGTTTTCCATCATAGAGAGATGAGTTTTTAAGGCAAGGGTGGGTGATTCTGGAAGGCTAGGAAGCCACATTAGCCACTTGCAGGGCTGCACCTCCACCAAACATGCATACACACACCATTGGCCCTCATGTGCCATTAGTGCCAAAATGGGGACCATTTTGCCATGTTTTAGCTCTTCTGGGGTTGTTTTATGCCCAGAAATCCTATCCACTGTCACCAAGGATGGTGGAACATGGCAGTTGCAATCCCAACAACACCAGGAGGTCCATATTTCAAATGCTACACCCACTGACTCTTTTTGCCTTGATCATTTGGCTCAGTGAGGGATTAAAAACAGGTATCTTGAACTCCTTTCCAAAACATTAACCATTGCACCGCACTCTTTCTTCTTCCGTATGCAGTTGGGCTCCCATCCGGTGCAATCCTGTCTCTTCCCAAGGCTTTGCTGGACCCTCGACGGCCGGAAATCCCGACGGAGCAAACAAGGTGAGAAAACTTGGATGACCGGAAACTTTGTGGTTTCTGGTCCCAAAGCAGAAGGACATACAGAGCTGCCTGATGCAGAACCAGACTGTCAATATATATATATATATATATATATATATATATCAGCATACAAAGAGCCCAGGTCCAGTCTGTCTAGCACAGGGATGGGTAGCCAGAGGAAAAGGAATGGCTTTTTCCTTGGCTGGTCAAGTCCAACCATGGCAATGGCTTTTGGGGGAATGGTACTGAACCACTTGCTTTAAATTCTTTCCTTTCGGACGCCTCTTTCAGAGAGGAAAACCTGATCCCGTATTCTCCGGATGTCCAGATTCACGCCGAGAGGTTCATCAACTACAACCAAACCATCTCCCGGATGAGAGGCATCTACACTGCTCCGTCGGGTCTGGAGTCCACTTGCCTGGTGAGCGTTTTTTAAACCCTTTGCCCTGTGAATGGCGATGGGGGAAACCATCAGACCTGGCTCTCATCCAGCCTATGGGGTGTTATTATCCTTACTGATCCCTGCCGTCTCGCATCTCAGGTCGTCGCGTACGGACTGGACATCTACCAAACCCGCGTCTACCCCTCCAAGCAGTTTGACGTCCTGAAGGACGACTACGACTACGTCCTGATCAGCAGCGTGCTCTTCGGCCTCGTCTTCGCCACCATGATCACCAAGAGGCTGGCGCAGGTTAAGCTCCTCAACCGCGCCTGGCGATAGTTGGAGCAGACCGGAAGAGACAAAACGCCGAAACCCTGTTGAAACCCAGGCTGCTTCGGCAGTTAGGAAACGTCCTTTTTCCCTCGGAAGCGAAGGGTGCTGTGGTTGCGGGAATTGTTTTGTTTGCGTTGTCTCCTGGGAAAGCAGGAAAATTAGAAACTCCAAAGACAAGCTGCGACATGAGTTTGCCTTGTTCTTTTCGTTCATCGTGTAAAACGTTCATCATCGGCGCACCTTCGCATTAATTGCAAGGAGACGCAACCTCCGAACCTTCGGCCTGGGTTTCTCTGATCAGCTTTTAGTCGGAAGGGACATCTATAGATCAATATTTCTCTTTTATTGCTCATCTTCCCGTTTCCCCGAAGTTCTGGGTTCAAGCAAAGAGCTGGAAAAAGATATGGAAATGTGTGAAAATGAGGCAGTTTTGCATAAGATGCGCCAGAAGATGAACATTAGATATGAAGAGGCGGCACGAGTGACCGAATGGCGTGGAGTGCACCATGGGCTTTGCAGTTAGACTTCTTTCCCTTCAGCTAAAGAGAACAAGCAAATCTACTGTTTTATATTTATTTAGGCTGCACTGAGAGGTTTTTTGATCTAAAATCCCTGCTGTTTGGATGTTTCTGCAAAAGAAGTCGTCGTGGATTATTGCTTTTAGATGACATTGACCCGCCTTCATTAAAACGCGACTGTCAAGGTCTCAGGATGCCATCTTGAGAAAAGGGAATTCTTGGCGTCTGCGTTGAGAGAGAAGTGTTTGGGGATCCTCCATGAAATGAATGTGGTTTTTGGCCCTCCGCATTTGGCTCTTGTGTCGGTTTAATTCCTCTGGGGCCGGTTGAAGGATAGGAATTGTGAACGCCTTGCCATCCTTTAGCATTGGTTTTCAATAAGGTTCTCATGCGTCTTCAGTACAAAGGAATATATACATACACACACACACACACTACTTTGTACTGAAGACATGAGAATCTTATTGAAAACCAATAAATGTATATATATATATGTGTGTGTGTGTGTATCTATATATATATATAGATAGATATACTCCTTTGTACTGAAGATGTGAGAATCTTATTGAAAACCAATGATAGAATAATCATAGAATAATAAAATATTCAATAATAAAATGATAGACAAAACAACAAGACAGTGAGAATCATAGGTAGTCTACATGGGGTCCATATCTATATCTATATTATATATAGAGAGATATATAGGAGTGTGAGAGTGTGTGTATGTGTGTGTGTGTGTGTGTGTATATATATATATATATATATATATTCCTTTGTACTGAAGGAGAACCTTATTGAAAATCAATGATGAATTATATATATATATATATATATATATATAAACATATAAACATGTCGCGGCAGAGAGACGCAGAGACAGGAATGGGGGTGCAAAGCTTCTTCTGCTGGCCAGGTCTTGGCCAGCTCCTTTTATTGACATCAGGGTTACATTAGGTTTTACATTATCTCACTGTACATCAGAAGGCAATTTGCGGAATCAGGGACCAATGTGTACTCAGGAGAGTTCTGATTAGCAAAGGGGAGCAGGGTGTGTACACTGTCTCAGCCGAATCAACATGGGCTTATCCAATCACGGATAAAGCATTGTCTACCAGAAGGTGAGTCATGATCTCGTGGTTTGCCAGCGAGGCCATCACATCCTATTCTCCGTAGACATTGCTATCCTGGGAAGGGGTGCACCCCCTGGGCTTTCCAGGGGATGCCACATAAACATACATACATACATATATATATATATATATATATAGTATGAAGAGAATTTTAATGTGGGAAAAGACAGGAAAAGCCATCTATGAAGTCTAATGGGAACGCTATGTGGAGCATTCTGCGCATGCGCAGACACCCACGAAGGAGAAACTCGCTGACTCACTTCGCGGCGCATGCGCTGTCCGGCGACCGACTTAGGGAAGCCTCGGCCTGACCAAACACTTCACTTCCGGTATTCGTTCGACTGCCTCAAAGGGGGAAGCATGAGGGAGGATACCGCTTCCAGTCAGGGCCGGAAGTTAGGCGTTAGCGTTCTTAAGCTCCCGAAGTGTCTTTAAAACGCCTTGAAACCCTATCTCTATGGCAGAAAGAAACATTGTGCCTGAGGAGGAGTTAGGGCTGCGACGTCACTTCCGCCTTCAACCCGGAAGTGCCCCGTTTCTCGGACTCGGAGGCTCCAAACGCTGCTGGGCGCCTGAGGGAAGGGAGAAAGCGAGGCAGAGGCGGCGAACGGGTCCAAAATGGCGGCCTCCGGAGGAACCAGCGGCGGCGGTTCTTCCTCCCCTCCAGCCGCCTCGGCTTCACCGGAGCGGGATCCTTTATGGGAGGTGGCTGTGCGCCCGCTGCTGTCCGCCTCGTACTCGGCCTTCGAGATGCGGGAGCTGCCTCAGCTGCTGGCCTCCGTCATCGAGAGGTAGGCGGGGTGGGCGGGGCTTGGCCCGGAGGGGAGGGGCCTCGGCTGGCCACGCCCCTCGCGCTGCAGATTTGGGGAAGGGTCCCTTCCTTCCAAGGCTGGGAAGCTTCTCCCTCTTGGACTACAGCTCCCAGTATCCCACTCCATTGGCCAACAAGGCTGAGGATTCTGGGAGTTGGAGTCCAACAAAGACTGTAATCCCTTGATTCAGAGCCCCCGAAGCCTGTCCCTCCAAAGGGCTGGAAGTGTTCCAGGGATGGCCTTTCTCTGAGGGTTGGAAAGGGCTCTAAGGTGTCCCTGAACTAGAAAGTGCCCCGATTGGTCCCCAAAACTGTGCCCTTTAAGGGGTTTATGTGGACTTCATCTCCCAGAATCCCACTCTGTTGGCCAACATGGCTGAGGCTTCTGGGAACTGAAGTCCAAAGCAGCTGGAAGGCCAAAGATTGGGCATCACTGCAATCTAAGGAATGGCCCTTCATTGGGAGCCCCAAAGCCTGTCCCTCCAAAGGGCTGGAAGTGCTCCAGGGATGGCCCTTCTCTGAGGGTTGAAGTGGTTGCCACTTCTAGGGCTGGAAGGTGTCACTTATTCTAAGGCTGGGAAGCTGCTCCTTTATAGGGCTGGTGGGGCGTCCCTTGGCCTAAGGCTTGGCCCCTTATTTCATAGACCAAAAACTGGGTCCCTTACCAGGTTGGTGGCTGTCCCTTATAATAAAGGATGTTCCCAATCTGAGAATGGAAAAGCTCATCCTTTGCAGGGCCCCCAAGTGTCCCTCGCTCTGAGGGATGTCTCTTGCCTGAGGGCCAGAAAGCTTGTCCCTTCTTAGCAGGGATGTCCTTTCCTTGAGGCTCAGGAAGCCTGCCTTTTCTAGGGTTGGCAAGTGTCTCTCCCTATAAAGGATGCCTTTTATCTCACGGTTGAAATGCTTCTCCTTTATAGGGCTGGCAGGTATGTTCAGGGACGGCTGTTATTGGAGGTCTGGAAAGTTTGGCCTTTATTTGGGACGAAAAGCGTCCCTTCTTACAAGGGATGCCCTTTAGCTGAGGGACGAAAAGCTTCTTGTTCCTGGCTTCTTCTTATAAGGAGCGCCTCTTATTTGAGGTCCATAAGGCTTGCCATGGTCCAGGTTGAGTCTCCCTCTTCTTAACATATACACATTGATATATACTCCTTTCCAGATGCCATGGTCTTTATCCGCCGCTATTGTGCCACTGTCTGCTTCGAATCCTCCCTTTTGCAGAGTTGCACAAACGCTCGCCAGTTGTATAGCCGTGTCTCTGTGTCTGTGTCCTGTGTTTGGCTGTAGGGAATAATGAATGTTCATGCGCCCAAAGCTCTGGCAAACTCTGGACAGGATTAAAACAACACAAACCCTCTAGAAAAACAGGCTCCAGCATCTACTGGGAAAGATGTCCCTCGGAAGCATTGCTCCTTTGGGTTTCAGGGATGGCGCCTTTTGCAGAGCTGTTTGGGAATAGATCTGTATACTGAAATATATACACTCATTCCTCCGTATTTGCGGATTGGATTAATATGTTCTCTCTAGGGATATCTAGGTCCTCCAGTGCAACTCTGTGGTCAATTTTAACTAAAGGTTGCGCTGAAGGACCTAGAGATTCCTAGAGAGGACACTGCTAGGCCTTTGTAGCTCCTCCAGGGCAACTCTATGGCCAGTGTCTGTCGGATGTTGACCCTAGAGATTCCAAGAGAGGTGTCCTCTCAGGTAAAAACGTGGTGTAACTTACCATATTCCAGCAGACATAACTATTAGTGCACATGCCAAAGACTGGATGGATGAGAGAGTAGAAGGGGGTCAGTGCTTCCAGGGCAGATTATGCTCTTGCCATTATATATGGGCCCGAACAGACAGGCCAAAATAAAGCTGCTTCGAGTCACTTTGGAGGTATGCTGTTTAAGTGACACACACATCTTAAAAGGCCAGAAGCTGCACCAAAGTTGCACTCTAGTCCTTAGGATAGCATAGCTTTGGCGTGGCTTCCAGACTCTTAGGACGCATGCACCATTTAAACAGCATACCTCCAAATTGACCCAAAGCAGCTTTATTTTGGCCTGTCTGTTTGGGCCCATATGTGTGTGTGTGTGTTAAAATACTGTACTTACATTGACCCTTTGACTCATACTTCCTTCCATTTCAGCTGTATAAATCTAGAATAGCATTGTGTTTCTTTTGCAAAGCCGAGAGCTTGCTGATTGATTTTAGACTGTCTAGAAGCTGTCTGGGAAACCCAGCCCTGTCTCTGCTTTTTGTGATCAAAGTGCCATTCGGTCGCAAAGGACTGCTAACTTCTCTCTCTCTTGCCCCGTTCTTTCATTTAGTGAATCCGAAATCCTACACCACGACAAGCAATATGAACCTTTCTACTCGTCTTTTGTGGCGCTGGCGACGCACTACATCACAACCGTGTGTGGACTGGGTGAGTGTTGGGCTGGGTATGGGCAGTGTGATCTTTGGTCAAAGCGGTCCTTTTGTCAAAGCGGTTGCCATGCAATACCTTTTCTCAACTGGGCATTTTCCAGGGGCATTGGACTGCAATTTACTACCTTAGAGGTCTTTAAGCAGAGGCTGGATGGCCATCTGTTGGGGATGCTTTGATTGTGGATTTCCTGCATGGCAGGATGGGGTTGGACTGGATGGCCCTTGGGGTCTCTTCCAACTCTATGATTCTATGATTCTAATAGGGGCTGTACTCCTGGGCATCTGGAGGATGCTAGGTTCAGGGAAGACCACAGTAAGGCAGATACAGTTGACCCTCTGGGTCCATGGATTCAACCATCCCAAAACCCAATAGCAAACCTTGCTTCTTCCATTTGATATAAGGGATCCCGCTTTAGTATGCCGTTGTATTTATTGGGACTTGAGTGCCACAGATTTTGGCTTCCAAGGGAGTGCCCTGGAACCAAACTCCACTGGATACTGAGGGCTCACTGTGTCAGAGAGGAAAAGAGAAACCAAAGTGCACAACCAGAAGTGAATTTAGAGTTGACAGATGCATGGCACAAAACATTGGGATGGAAAAGGGGCGAATTTATTTAAAGCAAAGGTGGGAAACTATGGGGGGAAGGAGGGCAGATGCCAGTTATTCCCCCCTGAACAAGCTGTAATGTCTCCGTTTGTCTTTGTGGTCCCTCTCAAAAGGGCAACGGGTGTTTTGAGAGGGGCTGCAGAGGAAAATTGAAGTATTGGGGTGCAGATTAGGGTTCTAGGATGCTTGTGGGGTGAGGTATTTGGGAGGCTTTGTGCATAGGTTTGGGGTAAATAAAGATTGCCCAATAAGCATGCCTTTAAAAACAAAATAGTAATGTCTGGGGGTTTCAGAAGCCACAAAAGTGAGGCACAGGGACCACATTCTGGCTATGGGCTGTACTTATTATTATTGTTATTTTATTGCTATGACCATCTCTGGCCTAAAATCCTGTCACAAAGCACCAGTGACGGAGCAATTTCAAAGCAAAAGTCTAGGCAAAGGCAGTCTGTGCAACGCAATGAAGATAGAGAAGGGCTGACGGCATCCTTTAAAAATACTTGGCTTCCTTTTTTCTGAGCCTCCTTGTGATACTTGATCTCCTTGGCTTTCCCAGTGCCTAGGAACCAGCTGCAATCCGTGGCAGCCGCCTGCAAAGTCCTGATTGAATTCTCCCTCCTGCGCTTGGAGAACCCAGACGAAGCGTGCGCCGTTTCGCAGGTGAGCGGCGGCGGCATCCTTCCCATTATGTGCATGCCGCAGGGACAAACATTGGTGTTGAGCTTTGCATGTCTTGTGGGCAGCAAGACATGCAAACACCTAAATATTAGGAAGAACTGCTTTGTTGTAAGAAGCGTTTGACAGTTTGGCAGAACGTTGTGGATGGGTATCTTTTAGGGGTGCTTTGGTTTTGCATTCCTGTATGTCAGGAGGTTGGACTGGATGGCTCTGCTCTGGTGCCACAATGGACTACAGTTCCCAGAATTCCACAGCAATGAGCCACGACACATAAAGCGGTGTCAACTCAGATTATTTCTGCACTGTGGGTGCAGCCTATGATAAATAGTGATATCCCAGTTAAGGAATGTTGACATTTTCCTTGCTATGTATAGAAGCACCTGATTCTGCTGATCAAGGGCCTCTGCACCGGCTGCAGCCGTCTGGACAGAACCGAAATCATTACCTTCACGGCGATGATGAAGTCGGCCAAGCTGCCCCAAACAGTGAAGACTCTCTCTGATGGTGCGTACTAGTCTTCCACCCCAGGAACACAAACAGGGTGCCCTTTCCTTGCCCCATTTCTGGGGGTGACTGTGTGCTACCCCTTTTTCTTTTCCAGTGGAGGACCAGAAAGAACTGGCTTCTCCCGTCAGCCCCGAACTGCGACAGAAGGAAGTGCAGATGAACTTCCTCAACCAGCTGACGTCCGTCTTCAACCCTCGAGTGGCAGCATCCTCCATGGTGCCACAGACCCAGGTGAGTAAAGCCAGCATTTAGATTGGCAAAGGACCTGAGTTCCACAGTGGCTCATAGTAAGTAATGCCCATTTCTGTTTTTAGGGGGAAGGCGAAAGCGACGATCAGACGTCCACAGACCAGGCCTCTGCAGCCAAGACCAAGAGCATATTCATTGCTCAGAATGTAGCCAGCTTGCAGGAACTTGGTAGGAAGGAGGTTTTTTCCTCCATCTTATGACTTATAATGAAAAGGAGTGATGTTTTTAACAAAGGAAAGAAAAAATAGTTCGAGTTGGGATCATTGCAGCTGAAATTGGTCCTGTTCCTATAATATACCTATGGGGATAGGCTGTATGCGGCTGAATGCCAGTTGCTGGGGGGCTCTTAAAGAAACAGAGATGCACCAATTTTTATTGTCTTGATGCATAACATGTACTCAGGCTACCACACCATACTACTAGCATAAGATAGAAAAGATTTGGAAAACGAAGTATTGAAGAAGGTCAAGGAAGGAAGTGCAAAGGCAAGTTTGCAGGTGAAGGTGAAGGGGGAAAAAGTAATGGCCACAGATGTTTTACTCGACTTTAAAGCAGACAACGAAGACATTGAAATAGACTACAATCAAGGAATCAGAAGAAGATGAGAATGTGGAAGGGCAGCTATGAAGGAACTAGACAAGATTCTGAAGTGTAAAGAGATACCATGGATTACTAATTTTAAGATAGCCCAAGCCATTTGTGTTTGATTCAGCTAGGTCTTTCTTTCTTTCTTTCTTTCTTTCTTTCCTTCCTTCCTTCCTTCCTCACATTTTCCACAACTTTCCTTTCATAGGTGGCTCTGAGAAGCTGCTGCGGGTCTGTCTGAATCTCCCCTATTTCCTGCGCTACATCAACCGCTTCCAGGATGCCGTGTCTGCCAATTCCTTTTTCATCATGCCGGCCACGGTCGCCGATGCCACTGCTGTCCGTAACGGGTGAGAGAGAAGTATTCTACCTTTCCATAAATCTACCCAGTTCTTATTCCCATAACGTCCCTAGCTGATGCCTCCGGTCCAAATGAGTAACTGTTCCAAGCTATGATCTGATCCCTTTAGAGTTGTCAATGTCAGAAACAACATGATCTCCTGCGCATGGTGAATCTCTTGCTAAGGTTGTCTTTTCGACTGCAGGTTCCATTCCCTCGTCATTGATGTGACCATGGCCCTGGACACTCTCTCCTTGCCTGTCTTGGAGCCTCTCACCCCCACAAGGCTACAGGATGTCACGGTTCTGGCCCTCAGCTGCCTCTATGCAGGTGAGGACTCATTTGGGCAAGCGTGCCACAAATCCATGCGCAGACATGATAGGTAGCTGTCACGGTGTAGAGCTTTCTCAGGTAGAGCTTGTTCTTACTCTGTCTGATGACGGTGCCCTTCCTTCTCTCAGGGGTGAGCGTGGCAACTTGCATGGCTATCCTGCATGTGGGCACCACCCAGCAAGTCCGCACTGGGTCCACGAGCTCAAAAGAAGAAGACTATGAGAATGATGCAGCCACCATTGTCCAGAAATGTGTAAGTTGGCTGGATGGAGCATCTTCTCTGGCCAAATTTGCAGCTCAGAACTTGCTCTCTCTTTCTCTCTCTTTCTCTTTGTGTGTGTGTTTATATTTATTTTTATTGTGCCTTTTCTCCATTGAGTTCAAAAGCACTGTAAACATTGCTCCTCTACAATCCCATGAGATAGGCCAGGCCAGGAAAGAGAGCACCATTGGTAGTGTCGCACACTGAGTTTCATAGCTCAGTGGAAGGATTTGAATCAGGATTTTCCAAGACTGTATCCGACCTTCGTAATCCAGAACTGAGAGCCCTCTGGATAATGTCCTGTCTGCCCCAGTTGCCCTGACTAATGTTGAGGGTTGATGAGAGTCATTGTTCATCCGTATCTGGGCAGACACATGTTTCCTAGCTTTGCTCTAGCCATGGCACCACACTTTATGTATGTAAATTTGGTGGGGCAGAGGTGCTTTTCCTTCTGAAAGGTTCTTCCTTTCTGTTTCCATTGACAGCTTGAAATCTATGATATGATCGGCCAGGCCATTAGCAACTCCCGCCGTGCGGGTGGGGAGGTAAGAGTGACTAGCCCTCCAAGAAATCCTTCCTTGCATTTAAGTCTGCCATCTGGGCAGCTGGAATCAGCGCTGTGTTTTGTGTTTTCCCTCTTAGCACTACCAGAACTTCCAGCTGCTGGGGGCCTGGTGTCTGCTGAACAGCTTGTTCCTCATCCTGAACCTGAGCCCCACAGCCCTGGCAGATAAAGGGAAGGAGAAAGACCCCCTGGCTGCACTCCGGGTCCGGGATATCATCGCTCGGTCGAAAGAGGGAGTGGGATCTCCTAAGCTGGGGCCTGGGAAGGGGTAAGTTCAAAAGATGTCTGTTAACAGAAACAAGCAGGAAGAAATGTCACATAGCTAGGCAAGGTCTGACTCTCCCAGTGAGGCTGCATTTTAACTCTCAACATAATTGTAATTTGTATTTGGGCAGCAAGAGACAGCATAAAATAAAGACATGGCTTTTGTTTGCTTTCTGTCGAGAAGTGATTTAGCTTTCTGTCCAAGTCAATAGTGTCTATGTCAATAGAGCATTTTACACTTTAAACCCCTCTCTGTGTTTTTTTCTAGGCATCAGGGCTTTGGGGTATTATCGGTGGTACTGGCAAACCATGCCATAAAGCTTCTCACCTCACTCTTTCAAGACCTTCAAGTAGAAGCACTTCACAAGGTGGGTGTGGGGGAATGTGGCTGGGTCCTTTAATGTCTAGTTGTTTCTTTTTCAAAAACAACAGCTTCACAAAACCCAGAACCAACTGCTTTCACCTTGCAGGGATGGGAGACTGATGGCCCCCCAGCTGTGCTGAATATCATGGCCCAGAGCACCTCCATCCAGCGGATCCAGCGCCTGATTGAGTCCGTGCCTCTCACAAACCTGCTGCTCACATTGTTGTCCACTTCTTACCGCAAGGTGAGTGGTAGTAGCAGGGTTTCCATGTTCACTGATGGCTGCTGGTGTAACACATCTTTACAAAGTGGAATTGATGGCTCTCCTGAGGAGGATTAGCCTTAGGGAAGGTGGTTAGTTGTAGTGACTAAGTGAAACATCGTTCAGAGATGATGCAGTGCTTCTTCAGGGGTTGGGCAACTCTGGAGCGGAGTGCTTGAACAGGGTGAGGATATCATTCATCCACTGCAGTGTGAGTCAGTAGCTCAGTGCCTTGTGACTTCCCATAATGGAGCAGCGCAGTGAGTCCCTGCACTTAAGGAATAGTCTTTGTGAGTTGCTTCTCTTTGAGAAGCCAAGTTCCATAATCCAGTTAACACTTGCAGATTGTGCAAAGTGTACAAATCTCAGCACTGGTTTTGTTTACTCACGCTTCTTGTGAAAGGCTGCAAAATCTCGGCTCTGCTTTGGCCCCAGAAGTCTTCTCAGACATTGTACAACTCAGTTGGGCAGTTGTCATATAAGTTTTCAAACCTATTTTCACAGCCTTACAACCTAGAAACTTCATTTTGTTCCTTTTAGGCTTGCGTCCTGCAGCGTCAGCGGAAGGGTTCGGTGAGCAGTGATGTGAGCGCCTCCACAGATTCAAACACTTACTATGAAGATGATTTCAGCAGCACCGAAGACAGCAGCCAGGGTGGGTGACCCGTCATCTCTGAAACCTTGGCACAGACCTCATGCGTCTGAGCGCCATCCTTTAAACTTTTGGTTTCCTCCCTTTTCCAGATGACGACAGCGAGCCCATCCTGGGCCAGTGGTTTGAGGAGACCATCTCTCCCAGCAAAGAGAAGGTGGCACCTCCGCCGCCTCCACCGCCTCCTCCCTTGGAAAGCTCACCCAGAGTCAAAAGCCCCAACAAGCAGGCGGCAGGGGAAAATGGGAACATCCTGGCCAGTCGCAAAGACCCCGAATTGGTGGGTGAAATGTGGTTTTCTTCTCGTTGGTTGGTTGGTTTGATCAAAATGAACCTCAGTTAATCTCCAGTGTTGTGTTGGTGATAGCAGTGTTGGTGTGTTGCACCACAAACAATGTAGAGTCTTAGGGCTCCTGTTCTGTGCTAGTCCTGGGTTTCATTACAGACCTCTAACAGCAGTTGCTTGTCTTTAGGGTTCTAGAAGGTGGCTCTTAATGTTAGTGGAGGGAGCAGCAAAAAAGTATACCTATTTTGCACGCTGAGGAACATGTGTGGATTCAGGCTTATGCAGCCCTCCAAGTAAACAGAGATTATGGTCTTCCTCCTTGTTGATTTGTTTTTCTTTTTAATATTACTAATACAGTTATACTCTTCTCTATTGGATTTTTAGTTCTTAAACCTGGCTTCCAATATCCTGAACTTTGTGACTTCCTCCATGTTGGACTCGAGGAATAACTTCATCCGCAACTATTTGAGCGTCTCCTTGTCGGAGCAGCACATGGCCACACTGGCCAGCATCATCAAAGAAGTGGACAAGGATGGACTCAAAGGTCAGGAAGCAAAAGCCCACCTCTCAGTTCTGAAGGGTTATAGATAGAGTGCTAGAAAGAGACCCAAATGTCTACGAAGCTTACTGTATTGGGTCTGTTCTGCTGGGTGCTTAGATGTGGGCCTAATCCTCTTTCGGTTGTGTCACAGGAACGGCAGAGGAGGAGGAATTTGCAGCTGCCTTGTATCACTTCAACCACTCTTTAGTGACGTCTGACCTCCAGTCTCCTACCTTACAGGTGAGTGCCTGGTTGTTTCCATGCCTTTGTTGTTGTTTACTTAAGTTTCTTCAGTGACAGCACCTTTGGCCTTTTCATCCCACCGCTGCCACCAAATTATGTCAAGGCACTTTACTTGTAATCATTATTCTGTTTAACTTGTGCCTCTCTTTTCTCTTTCCAGAACACTCTCCTGCAGCAGCTGGGAGTGGCTCCTTTCTCGGAAGGACCCTGGCCTCTCTACATCCATCCCCAGAGCCTCTCCGTTCTCTCTCGGCTTCTCCTCATCTGGCAGCATAAAGCCAGCACCCAGGGGGACCCTGATGTGCCTGAATGCCTTAAAGTTTGGGAAAGGTGAGAAAGGGACAGGGCCCTTGTTTGCATGGCAGACCCCTAAAGTGACATGGTTTCAGTAAAAATGGATGGACTGGTTTTCTCCTCTGTGCTTTTTGTCTCACACATGCATCCTCAGAAAAGCCTTTTGGCCCCTGGACTGCCCTGAAGATCTGGGCTGGTCATAAATGAAGGCTAGGTGGTCCCACTTAAATAGATAAATTAGATAATTTTACAGTTGTATGTTTAAGTGTGTGCTTTTATGGAAGCCATGTATCACTTTGGGCTCTTGGATGGAAGAGCAGTGATGCAGTTGTCTAGGTAATCAATTGGTCAAATCAAATGAACTGTCTTGGATACCTGGCCTTGCCTAAATCTTTGTCTCACTTCACTGTCAGGTTCGTGGGGACCCTGAAGCAAAGTGCCCTGCAGGGGACTTTGCCTGGTGACGCCGAGGACTTGAATGTGGAGCACCTGCAGTTGCTTCTGCTGATCTTCCACAGCTTTTCAGACAAAGGCCGGCGCTCTATTCTGACTCTCTGCATCCAGACCATCCTGGAGCTCACAGCTAACCTGGACTCCCAGCTCCGCTGTGTCCCTCTCCTCCTCGCCCGCCTTCTCTTGGTCTTTGACTATTTGCTTCACCAGTATTCGAAGGCCCCTGTGTATTTGTTTGAACAGGTATGGTGTGCGTGTCTGTATTTTCCATTACTGAATGGGGTATACAGCAGGGGTGAAGACCCTGTGGCTCTCCAAATATCTCCCTCTGAGGATAGCAAGTGTCCTGGTGGCACGGTGGTTAAATGCCTGTAGTGCAGCCGTTCACTCACAAACCATAAGGTTGCGAGTTGAATCCCAGACAGGGGGCTCAAGCTTGACTCAGGCTTGCTAAAATGAATACCCAGATTGTTGGGGGCAATTAGTTTACACTTTGTAAACTGCTTAGTGAGTGCTTAAGTGCCCTGATAAGCGGTATAGAAATGTACTTGCTATTGCTGTCCAGTCACCAGTCACTCACCTTGTCTTTGCAACTTCCTTCCATCTTCTTTACATATGTTCCTGGCCCTTAGGTGCAGTACAACCTCCTAACTCCACCGATTGTTTGGTCAAGTGGATCCCAAGATGGTGGCCGGCGAACTGCATCCCCACTCTACCACGGTTTCAAGGAAGTGGAAGAAAACTGGACCAAACACAGCTCCTCAGGTACTAGAGGGTCCATTAGAGTCACTGGCATTAAGAACAAACACACACATATGTATGTGCCATCAAGTCACTTGTTCACTTATGGCAACCCTATGAATTTCATAAGGTTTTCTTAGGTAATGAATCCTCAGAGATGAACCACTGAGTAGCCTGAGCCAAGAGATTTAGCTTGAGATTCACCCTTCACCCTAACCTTCCCATACTGGGAATAATACTTATCTAATTTATGAGGTGGTTGTAAGGATCATTGATATGTTCTGTTTTTTGGAAGCATTTAAATTTGGTCTCCCGTCTTCCAAATGCCTCCCTTTCTTTCCAGATGCAGCCCACCAGCCCAGGTTCTACTGCATTCTGTCACCTGAAGCATCAGAAGATGACCTGAACCGCCTGGATAACACGGTACGTAAGGCTCCCTTCTTTTCCTGATAATGTTAAAAAGAGGCCCCCAAAGTTTGAACCCCTAACATTGTTGGACTACAACTCCTAGAATCCCTGAGCACTAGCCAGACACCAGGATCCCTTGCTCTTTTGGGAGCTGATGTTCAGTAACATCTGATGAGGAAAGGTTTGGCACCACTGATGTCAGAGGTGGGCTTTCGTACATTGGAAGAAGCTTTCTGGATGAGGACAAGTAGTATTCCTCTGCTGACCATTTAGATAGCTGCGGTCTATTTAAATGGTATGAATGGCATTTTAAAAAGGAATGGTTAACCTTACCAAAGATCTTTTGGATCCTGTTTGTTCAGCAAATGCAGAGCTTGAGCTCTTAGTGATGCAGCCTTAGCAACTTTTTAAAATCCAGTTTTAAATCTTTCTCTCCCACAGCTTAGTCATGGCTGGGGGAAAGAGCTGTAGAGATATGGGAACAAAGTTATCTCAATGGAGAGTTAAGGGATGTCCCTGGAGCACTGGGTGGAGCAAACGGTGGACAAGCAACTAAGGCCTTTTCTCCCTCTCTTCCAGGTGTGTGAGGTCTTGTTCTCCAAATCTGCCAAATACGATGACCTGTACTCGGCCCTCACTTCCCTGCTGGCTGCCGGCTCCCAGTTTGACACTCTCCGCAGGAAGGAGAACAAAAACGTTACTGCGTTGGTAAGGGCACCTCCCTGCATCTTATATCCTATGGCTAGTTTACTCAGATAAAATGGACTTCACTTTGGGAGTTAGGGATTGCAATGTTCAGCCACAGATTTGTGCTGCTGAGTTGTTGGTGTTTGGGGCTTATTCCAGACCTGAGTCCTGGGAGCAGATGTGTAAAGATGCCAGAGCCCTGATGTACTCAGTTCCCAGGCAAGGCATTCTAATGGCTTGTATTGTTAGGTTTGTATATGCAAGGCTATGCGACCCAGTGGAGTCAATAAAGCCATGTTTCTCTGCCTTTGCTTCCGCTGTGCTCAGGAGGCCTGTGCCCTTCAGTACTATTTCTTGATCCTCTGGAGGATCCTGGGCATTTTGCCACCCTCCAAGAAGTACATGAACCAGCTGGCCATGAACAGCCCCGAGATGAGCGAGTGTGACATCCTGCACACTTTGCGATGGTCTTCCCGCCTGCGCATCCCC
This sequence comes from Sceloporus undulatus, assembly GCF_019175285.1. NCBI lineage: Eukaryota > Metazoa > Chordata > Lepidosauria > Squamata > Phrynosomatidae > Sceloporus > Sceloporus undulatus. The sequence continues at coordinate 1,488,611 of NC_056528.1, read as the reverse complement.
TCTTATGTCACCTGGATTAAGGTATGACAAAGCACTGCACTTGTCTGGCAACTCAGAGGCCAGGCTTGGCAGGAATGCCCTGGCCTACACCAATGATTTCCTACCTGTCTTTTGAAATTGCACTTTTAGCATTACAGACATTATAGTTCTCTCACACGTAGCATATTGGGCCTCTCTTGTCCCTGCCTTAGGATCACCTCACCAAACAGGGCATGAAGTCGGAGCACGCCGCATCACTTGTCGAGCTGACCTCCGCCAAATGCAGCTCCGTGAAATACGATGTGGAGATTGCAGAGGAGTACTTTGCTAGGCAGGTGTGTACATGGACATTGAATTTAAGCCAGTGTTTCCCAAACTTTGGCCCGCCAAGGTATTTGGACCTCAGGTCCCAGGTATCCCAACCAGCCTGGCCAAACTCTCAGCAATTCAATGAGCTGAAGTCCAAAGTTTGGGAACCGCTGATTTAAGCTGTTTCTTATACTCTTTAGTGATAGGATTCCAGAGCGGGAGTCAAGATTGTGAATCAAATTGTTGTAAACTAAGATCTGGATGTATCCAGGAGCAAATCCTGTCTCGGTGGCTGAGGATCATTTGGCTCCTTTGGGGCCAATGGCCTTGTCTCAAACCAGCCTTTCACACAGAGCTGTTTTTGAGGATGAACACAAAAACTGTGCATTAGCAAAAGCCTTTTTTACTGTAAGAGCTGCTTGACAGTGGAATGGACTTAGAGGGTGGTGGACAGTTAAAATGGTGTCAAACGGCATTATTTCTGCAGTGCAGATGCAATCTAAGTTTCCTTGAGCTTCTAGGGGGGAGTTTGAGAGAGTCTCAGGTGATCAAGAAGTAACCCCTGGCATTCCCTTCAAAGATCTCCTCTTTCTGCGGCATTGACTGCACCACCATCTTGCAGCTCCATGAGGTCCCCAGCTTGCAGTCCATCTACACCTTGGATGCCGCCATTTCCAAAGTCCAAGTCTCCCTGGACGAACACTTCTCCAAACTTGCCGCAGAGACTGACCCACATAAATCATCTGAGATCACCAAGAACTTGCTGCCGGCCACCTTGCAGTTGATTGACACCTATGCCACCTTCACCAGGTGAGGAGCCCAAGGCTGTCGCCTCAATTGGTGTCTGCACTGATGTTTCGGATGGGGAGCTCTTAGGTGGTGGCCCCGAATGAGTCCGTCTCTCTGTTTCTGACGCAGGTCTTACTTGCTGCAGAGCCTCTCGGAGGAAGGCTCCGCGGAGAACAAGCCGACGGAAGGGAAGTTACACGGCTTCGCCGCAGTCCTGGCCATTGGTTCTGGCCGATGCAAAGCCAACACTCTGGGTAAGCCTCTTTCTCCCTCTCCCTTGGGTTTGCTTCACTGCCGTGGTTGGTTTCACACTTTTGATAAGTATTGGGTTTATATGCTCTTTTTACTGGGTTTTTAAAATCTGTTGTTTCCCTCAGACTATTCTTGTTCTTCTTGTTCTTAGCCTTATTGCTTTCGGTCAGGTTTCTCAGACCATGTGGGAGGGGGGTTTCTGTGGAGATTAAATTGGAGATGTGTGAAAGATGGATGATTTATTGGTAAGAAAACGTCCTGGAGGTAGTCTTTGGCATCTCTGCTTGGAAGGAGTGCCAAGTGAAGGGTTAAGAAGGGTCTTGACCCTAAAAACTCTGACAAGTGACTGCCAGCCAGAGGAAACAGATCTAGATGGATGAATGGTTTGGCAGTGGGTATGGCAATTCCATGCATCCACATCAGGGCTAGAGAGAAGTGTGGGCCAGTTGAATTTCAAGCCTCTCTGATTTTATGCAGAGAGATATAGATGGGTATCTTCTCCCCTTCCTCTTGCCAGGGCCAGCTCTTGTCCAGAACTTGCCTTCAGTTGTGCAGGCTTTGTGTGAGTCGTGGAATAACATCCATACCAACGAATTCCCAAACATCGGCTCCTGGGTGAGTTTGGGTTTTTTGAATTATGGCCGTTTGGCCACAGTAGCAAAGTACTCACTAGAAAGGCAGTGCAACCAAATCATTCGATCACTGACTTAATTTATATGCCGCCTTTTACCCAAGAGTGGGACCAGATGGTTGCAAGAGGGATTTGGGAGCTCTCTCTCATGCTCATTCCTCTCTGCACTCTCTTTTGGGATACAAAGTCTGGCTGAGCCGCTGCTTTGGTTTGCCTCTCTTTCCTCCATAAGAGGGCAGGCTTTCTTCTTCCTTTGGGTTGCTGAAAAGTTGAATCCATGCAAAATGGCTTTCACCCAGACTTTGTGTCCTTCCAAAGGCGGTTGGATTGCAACTCCCATCTCAAATGACTTCTGGCTAGGGATTATGAGGTTTGTAGTCCAGTCACATCTGGAGGTTGCCGGTTGGGGGAGTCTGGCTTATTCATACTTGGGTTATGTTGTTATACACAACAGCATGTTGTAGTTGTGCCATATGTCGTTTCTATCTTATTTTTAATTATTACTATTTTATTTACTTATATTGTGCCTTTGTCCCAATATAGGGACTCAAGGCGACGAATAAGTATAAACCAATACAATGTAAACTGTAAAAACAATACAAAATATTAAAATACTACTACTCATGCTTTATGCATTTTAATATATTGTATTGGTTTTTCAGTGTATTGTTTTATACTTGTCCGTTGCCTTGAGTCCCTATATTGGGAGAAAGCTGGGATATAAATACATACATCGTGAGCAGTAGTACAGTAATGCTTTAAACCAGTGATTCCCAATGTCTAGTCCTCCAGGTGTTTTTTTTGGACTACAGCTGCCATAAGCCTCAGGTGTCTTGGCCAATGGTCTGGGATTCTAGGATCTGAAGTCCAAAAGACCTGGAAGGCCAGAGTTTGGTGCTTTAAAGCTAGTAGGGCATTTTCCTCTCCTTTCCTCTGCCCCTCCAAACCACCCTCCTTTGCTGATTTTCCCGCAGCGCAACGCTTTTGCGAACGACACAATCCCGGCGGAGAGCTACATTGGCGCAGTGCAGGCTGCCCACCTTGGCACTCTCTGCAGCCAGAGCCTTCCTCTGGCTGCCTCCCTGAAGCGCACCCTCCTCTCCTTGGTCCGGCTCACCGGGGACCTCATTGTGTAAGTATTAGTACACAAATTGCATTGAATCCTCCTTCTTCTTTACATTCAGGCATCTGACTGCCTGCTGTTGCTTTTTTATCATGGTGGGGACTCAGGGTGGCTTCCAGTTCTGCCAAGCAAGGCCCCTGAGCTCCAGCTATCTCCCTCTTTTCTCTCCAGCTGGTCGGACGAACTCAACCCGCCGCAAGTGATCCGCACGCTGCTGCCTCTGCTCTTGGAGAGCAGCACGGAAAGCGTTGCAGAGAACAGCAGCAACTCCCTGGAGAGGATCCTGGGCCCGGCAGAATCGGACGAGTTTCTGTCCCGCGTCTATGAGAAACTGATCATGGGCTGTTACAACATCCTGGCCAATCACTCTGACCCAAACAGGTAGGCGCCACTGGTCTTATCCGAGTCGTGGCTAGGAAGAGGTAACCTGTCCTTTGGAAAGCTTGCATCACCGGGAATTTTTTTACCACATTTATCTCAGTGGTCTTGACGAATCTATCTTGGAGGAATGCCTGCAGCATTTGGAGAAACAGCTGGAAAGCCCTCAAGCCCGGAAGTCCATGGAAGAGTTTTTCTCTGAGAGGTGAGCCTCTCCCTCTGATAATGTTTAGAGCTCTCCTCTCATCATTCTAGAACAGTGATGGCGAACCTGTGGCACGCGTGCCAGAGGTGGCACTCAGAGCCCTCTCTGTGGGCACATGTGCCGTCATCCCAGCACAGAGTTTGTCACTAGAAAGCCAGAGGGACATGGCACTTTGCAATAAGTAAGTGGATTCTGGGTTGCAGTTTGGGCACTCAGCCTCTAAAAGGTTCACCATCACTGTTCTAGAAATACCCTTGCTTTGAAAAATCTAGTGCAAATAGGGCTGGAAAGATGGTAAATGGATAAATGGGTGGTGGAACAACCTGGATTAATAATAATAATAATAATAATAATAATAATAATAATAATAATAATAATTTTTATTGATATCCCACCTCTTCCCGTAGGATCGAGGCAGCTTACAATCACAATAAAAATACAATACAATAAAGAAATTCCATACACAAATAAGATAACAGTACAACTGCAGTAAAATTAATATGATATAAATAAGTCCCACTATTCCCTGCCACCTTACATATAATGTCATAATAATTCTAATATAACAATAATAAAATATAATCCTTTTCAGCTTCTGGTGAGCATCGAAAATTGTATTCTTCCTCATGTCCTTCAGTGGTTGAAATTGCTCTGTTTTAGCTGTTTTAAAATTGTATTTTGGGATTGTTTTTCGACTTGCTGTTGCTTTTAAGACTCATTTTGGGAGAGAGATGGGATATAAATCCCTTAAATAAATAAATAAATATAAAATATCTGTTCATCGCCTTGGGGTCCTTGTAGGCTGGGAGGTGATATAGAAATACTAAGAACTTGAGACTGTCCTTTGCTGTCAGGGTAGAGTAGGTGATGGAGAAAAATAAGCTCCCCATTTCATCCACCCTTGTCTTTTGGGATGAGACCAGATGAGGTCAGTCCAGGGTATTTTGCTGCCTGAGGCAAGGGCATTCCCTCTCCACATACAGAAGCCAGCTGGGTTGGAAAGTTCAACTTTCCTTTAGTGTGACAGTGGGTAGGTCCTGCATGACACCAGGGGACAGCGGGCGGATGTAGGGGGATGTTGGCCAGATGTGTGTCCTGCTCCCCATCGCTTTCCCTTGCTTTGCCTGATGGTAGGACTGGCTCTGATGTTCCCTATTTACCATTCTTTCCAACTAGCGGGGAACTGGTCCAAATCATGATGGCCACAGCCAACGAAAATCTCTCCGCGAAGTTCTGCAACCGAGTTCTGAAGTTTTTCACCAAGCTCTTCCAGCTGAGTGAGTGGCCCAGGTTTTAAACGTTGCAAGCATGCGCCTCTGGTTTTGATCGGTGATGCTGATAATGTTGTTTTATGCTCAGTGTTTGTATTTTCTCTGCCAGCAGGGCAACTGTGATTCTTGAATGTAGTTATTTCAGTGTGGGCCCAGTTTGATTTGAAAACTTTCCCTTCCTTCAGCTGTTGGGTTCTTTAGCTGCAAGTGTCAGAGGCTGACAACTTCTTTCTCCAGCTCAGAAATGCTCAGCTTTTCTATTTCTCATCAGTATCTCTCCCATTACGTTTCCTTCCCTGCCACTTCTTTCCTTGAGGCCCAGATCCAAAGAGCCAAGCAAATATTTCTGTGTGCCACAGAGACATTTCAGCCTTCAGTTTCTTGGATACAACTTCTTGCCATTTGAAAAAGACCCTTTATGTGAGAGATGGAAAATCTGTGACCCTCTAGATGTTGGTGGACTGCAACTCCCAGTAGCCCAGCCAGCGGTGAGGGATGATGGGAGTTGCCCCAGTCCTGACACATCTGGAGGGCCACAAGATTGCCCAGTCCTTCTCCATTGCTTAATGAATTGATGTTCTGCCCTTCTAAATAGCCCCAGTTCTCCTTGTAGTTAACTGAAGATGGCATCTTCTACAAAGTAAAAGCAAATCCTGAGATGTATTTGCTTAGTTGTTTGCCTGCCTTGCAGTTAGCTGCTCAGTCCCATCTTCCTCCTCTTTTTCTTCTTCTTTCTTCACCACTTCAGCGGAGAAGAGCCCTAACCCCAGCCTCTTACGCCTGTGTGGCTCCCTGGCGCAGCTGGCATGTGTGGAGCCTGTGCGCCTTCAGGCCTGGCTGACCCGGATGACCACCTCGCCCCCGAAGGAGTCCGACCAGTTGGAAGTGGTCCAGGAGAACCGGCAGCTGCTGCAGCTGCTGACCACGTACATCGTCCGGGAGAACAGGTAAGCAGGCTGCCCTGTCTGTGGGCATTAATAGGTTGCCTGGAAAGTGCCACAGCTGAGGACTTCCTTGGTGGACACTTCCAGCCAGTGGACCTCCCCTACTCAGTCCTCTCTTGGCCACATAGAGCATGTTACAGAGATTGGAGAGTCAGACGGACCAGTTAGGGAATGGTGTCCTCTGGAGTCAGTTTGTTGCCATCTTTCTAATCCTTTCCCTTGTCTCGCCCCACAGTCAAGTTGGTGAAGGCGCTTGCACCGTCCTTCTGAGCACTCTGATCCCGATGGCCACGGAAATGTTAGCGAACGGCGATGGAACTGGCTTCCCGGAGCTCATGGTCGTCATGGCCACCTTGGCCAGCGCTGGGCAAGGAGCAGGGCACCTCCAGCTTCACAGTGCCGCCGTGGATTGGTTGGGGAGATGGTAAGGAATGTGGGCTAAGCATGTGTGTCTCTGCCTTTCTTTCCCTGGAGAGAAGCCACGGGAATAAGAATGGGTAAAGAATGGTGTTGTCATGTTTCCATGCTTCCCTATAAAAGAGCCTTTCTCATCCCCTTCTAGCAAGAAGTACCTGTCTCAGAAGAACGTTATTGAGAAAATGAATGCCAATGTCATGCATGGGAAGGTAAGAACTGGAAGGATGTGTCTCGGTTAATACGTGCATGTGGTGTTTTTCATATTCTGTGGGACGGAGCAGAGAGAGGCATAGGAGATTAGTGAGGGAAGCTGACATTTAGTTTTGGTTCTGAAAACAGTGATTTATGTGTGATTTATAAACAGAAAAAAGGGGATTCCTGTTTCTTAGTGCATGCTTTCTTTCTCACATAGTACAGGCTGCCTCTTCCAGCACAGTTTTGGATTTATAAGCAATAAGGGACATGGTTTCTGTTTTCCTTATCCGTTTGTGTGTCCTCAGTTGATTTAAGATTCTGTGACCCATCCACTAAGATCTCTTTAAGCAAGTGACACCCATCCAGAAAAGCCATCCAGGAGCCTTGTTGCAAAATGGAAAGGCAGACTTTGGCTTAAAAGACTCACTGTTGCATTATTAAGCCGTGCCTCTATTTGCCTCTCACAGCATGTGACTATCCTGGAATGCACATGCCACATTGTCTCCTATCTTGCTGATGTCACCAATGCGCTGAGCCAGACCAGCGGCCAGGGCACCAACCACCTCTCGGTTGACGGAGAGGAGCGGGCCATCGAAGTGGACTCCGACTGGGTGGAAGAGCTGGCTGTGGAGGAAGAGGATTCACAAGCAGAAGATTCAGTAGGTGGAATAAGAACCTTTAGGTAGACGGTCATAGCACAGGGATTTGTTTTAAAGAATGGAGGAAGATTTGGCCATTTGACTCACTCACTACTGCGGATGAGTAGCATACCATAGTGTTTTGTTGAAAGATATCGCAGCTTTGCCTTTTGTGTGTGTAGGATGAGGACTCGCTCTGCAACAAACTCTGCACCTTTACTATCACCCAGAAGGAATTCATGAACCAACACTGGTGAGTAATTTCCAGCCCTGAAAGTCAAATGAGATGTGCCTTTTGGCCTCCCTTTTTCCTGTGGCGTTTGGTCGCTTCATTTGTCCTCTTCTTGGGTTGGGAGCTAGTCATGTGTACTCATGCAAATTCAGATAGAGTGTTTCCTTCTGAATGTTGCAGGTATCACTGCCACACCTGCAAGATGGTGGATGGTGTGGGCGTTTGCACCGTCTGTGCGAAAGTGTGCCACAAAGACCACGAGATCTCGTACGCCAAATACGGCTCATTCTTTTGCGACTGTGGAGCAAAGGAGGATGGCAGTTGCCTGGTATGATGCTCTCACACAGCTTTGGGGTGGGTTGTGTGAGTGACTATTGATTATTGAGATCCCAGGCTGTTTAAGGTTTTCAGTGTCATCAGAAGCATCTTGAATTCAACCTGGATTATTAACAGTTGCCAGCCTGTTATGAAACTTGAGTATCTGGTCTCCCTTCTCATCCTGAGCATTTAATTCTCTGGCCCAGGGACAATGTCTAAGCTCCTACATCCTCTCTTGAGTTTGAATCTTAACCCCTCAGCCCAATTGATGTTGTCCTTCCTTCCCGTAGGCCTTGGTGAAGAGAACGCCCAGCAGTGGTCTGGGCTCCACCATGAAGGAGTCGGCCTTCCAGAGCGAACCTCGGGTGTCCGAGAACGTCATCCGACACTCCAGCACCTCCCCAACAGACAAGTCCAAGGTCTCGATCAGTGATGGGCGAGGGCCTGATGAGGAGAAGCCCAAGAAGAGCAGCTTGTGTCGAAACATCGAAGGCTGTCGGGAGCAGCTGCAGTCCCAGGTATGATGCCTACGTTGGTTCAAAAGCCTGGCTCTGTTGGTAGTTCTTGAGCAGGCCTCCTAAAGCTACTGTCACCTTTCCCCTCTTGCTGCAGGCCAACTTCTCCTTTGCTCCCCTCGTCTTGGATATGTTGAACTTCCTCATGGAAGCCATTCAGATCAACTTCCAGCAGGCCTCAGCCATGGGCAGCAGCACCCGGGCCCAGCAGGCGCTCAATGAGTTGCACACCTTGGACAAGACGGTGGAGATGACAGATCAGTTGATGGTGAGGAAAGGAATGTTATCCTCTCCTTTGTTGTTCATTAATATTAATATTCTTGGTTATTGTCCAGAAATAATAACCGGTAGAGACCCTGGCTACTACAAATATGGTTCACTCACAGTTTTGGCCTTTCTGTGCCTTACTTCTCTGTCCGCATCAACCCGTCCCCCCAGGTACCAACTTTGGGCTCCCAAGAAGGCGCCTTTGAGAACGTCCGCATGAACTACAGTGGGGACCAGGGCCAAACCATCCGGCAGCTGATCAGCGCCCACGTCCTGCGACGAGTGGCCATGTGCGTGCTCTCCTCGCCTCACGGCCGCCGCCAACATCTGGCCGTCAGCCATGAGAAGGGCAAGGTGAGCCTGGGCAGAGAGAGGGAATAATTGGATTGGGATCGCCTTACCTGAGCTGAAGCACTTGAACCAAAGATCCTTTGGAGTGGTGCAGCACAGCTTGTTCTCTGTGTGGTGGAAGCATCATGGTGACCACTTATTATTTTTGTTGTTATTACTTAAACACAGATCACAGTCTTGCAGCTCTCTGCTTTGCTCAAGCAAGCCGACTCAAGCAAACGGAAGCTGACTCTCACCCGCCTCGCCTCTGCCCCAGTTCCTTTCACTGTGCTGAGCCTTACAGGCAACCCTTGCAAAGAAGACTACTTGGCCGTGTGTGGGCTGAAGGTGAGGATGCCAGAAAGCTTTGCCGCAAGGCTATGGGAATTGTAGTGGCTGCGTTGGGGTTCTCAATTGTTCCTTATGCTGAGTCCGAGTGTTGCTGTGTCTCTGAATGCCAGTTGTTAATTGGCTCCTCTGATTTTCTGTCTCTGTGCAGGACTGTCATGTTCTGACCTTCAGCAGTTCTGGATCTGTCTCAGATCACCTGGTTCTCCATCCCCAGCTTGCCACGGGCAACTTCATCATCAAAGCTGTGTGGCTCCCGGGGTCACAGACGGAGCTGGCAATTGTCACTGCAGACTTTGTGAAGGTGCGGAGATGTTTGAGAGCTGATGGATGATGGCTGGGGGATTCTGGGCTTTGTAGCCTCCAAAGAAAACTTAACATTTTCAAGCTCTAAGGAATGTGGAAGGGGGCCTTTAAACATTGTTGGCTTCTTCTGCCTTGTTTCTTGAAAGATCTATGACCTCTCGGTGGATGCTTTGAGCCCCACTTTCTACTTCCTGCTGCCGAGCTCCAAGATCAGGGACATCACCTTTCTGTTCAACGAAGAGGGCAAGAACATTGTGGTCATCATGTCTTCCGCCGGCTACATTTACACGCAGCTCATGGAGGAAGCCAGCAGCGCCCAGCATGGCCCTTTCTACGTCACAAACGTCTTAGAAATTGCTCACGAAGACCTTAAGGTACCATTCTTTCCCCTCCAGTATTCTCCTGCAGATAGTTTGGCTTAAAACAAGTGTGGGAGATCTCAGCCCTGGGGCCCAAGGAGCATCTCCATATTGCTACACCCCCTTCCCCTTGACATTCTCTTTTAGAAATTTCACAGCCTCTGAATCACTTAAAATCACCCCTGCCACCATCATCCTTCTCCTAATTTCTGGTCCCGAGCAGTCCCAAGAGGTCTCAGCTGGTCTTCAAATCCTATATGTGTGTGAGTGCCCTCTGTTTCTGTCTTTTCTTATAGGACAGCAATGGCCAGGTGGCCGGGGGTGGTGTGTCCGTCTATTACTCCCACGTCTTGCAGATGCTTTTCTTCAGCTACTGCCAAGGCAAGTCCTTTGCAGCCACCATCAGCCGAGCCACATTGGAAGTCATGCGCCTTTTCCCCATCAACATCAAGAGGTGAGGCATCCTCCCTGGATTTTTGTTTTCTTCTCAGCCACTGTCCCCAGAGTGGGACTTCCATGGTCCCTCAGATATTTTGGGTTGCACCCCCAAACCCAAGTTCCTCATCATGGTCAACTTGAGTTCCCTGGAACCCTAGGTATCCATGATTGGGAACAAAATGAAACATTGGCCTGTTACAGACTGCCAAAATAAAGCTGCTTCGAGTCTCTTTGTAGGTATGCTATTTAAATGATGCATGCATCCTAAGAATCTGGAAGCTGCACCAAAGCTGCACTCCAGTGCTTAGGAATGGAGTGTGGCTTTGGCGCAACCTCCGGACTCTTAGGACCCATGCATCATTTAAATAGCATATCTCCAAAGAGACCCGAAGGAGCTTTATTTTGGCCGTCTGTAACAGGCCATTGTTTGAGACTGTACAGCTTTAACTGTAACTGATGTCTTCTGAAAAATACCTTTTGTAGCTCTGGTTTTCTGTGGAATAGGTGCTAGGAGGAGCCATGTGGCGCTCTAGGCATGTGCAAAAGGAATGGACAGCATAACGCCTCCTTCATCTCTTTCTCATAGCTCCAATGGAGGTAGCAAGACTTCGCCGGCGCTTTGCCAATGGTCAGAAGTCATGAACCACCCTGGCTTGGTGTGCTGCGTGCAACAAACAACAGGCATTCCTTTGGTGGTGATGGTGAAGCCGGACACTTTCCTGATCCAAGAAATTAAAACCCTGCCGGCTAAAGCGAAGGTACGTTTTGCCAGTTTTTGTCTCCATTAGCAGCTGTCTGTGGGTGGATTGGAAAAAGGATCGATGGTCTCTAAAAAACCTGCCGTTGCAACCGACTGTAACAATAGATCCAGAAGGTTGATGCCCCTTGGCACAGAACTGTATACCAATAAAATGTAAGCAGTCTTTAAAAAAGGACATAAAAGACATGTGGCCCTTGGTATTGTTTGGCCCTCCAGATCCAGGACATGGTGGCCATCCGCCACACGGCCTGCAACGAGCAGCAGCGCACCACCATGATCTTGCTGTGTGAAGACGGCAGCCTGCGGATCTACATGGCCAACGTGGAGAACACCTCCTACTGGCTCCAGCCCTCCCTCCAGCCCAGCAGCGTCATCAGCATCATGAAGCCTGTCCGCAAGCGCAAAGCGGCGGCCATCAGTAAGTCGACGCAAGGTCAGATTGGCTAGGGACTACTTGATGGTGATGGTGATGTGGGAATGGGGTCCTGGGGGTGGAGAAGATGCTGGGCACTCTGCCAGCATTGCAGGGCCTTCATTTGCTTATATAAAGCTGTTACTATCTACTATATTATTATTATTATTATTATTATTATTATTATTATTATTATTATTATTATTATGCTTTATTTATTCACAGCACAAACATTTATGGCTGTTATTACCCCTGTTGCTATCATGACTCTTACCATGACTGCTATTATCTCTTATTATGGTTACTGTTTATTCATCTATTCAGTTTTTATCCTTCCCTTCCTCATGAAGAGCTAAGAGCGGCTAACAATCATACATAAAAATACATAGTTAGAATCACACTTTACACATCTAAGATTACATATGCATGAACGTGGAGGGCATTATATAAATAAACACATGATGACGATGATGATGATACAGTTGGCTGTCAACTTTCGTAAATGTAGGGGTTGCAGATGGGAAGGGAAAGATCAGGGATGAAATGCTACCGCACATGCTGAACTTTGGACATTTTTTAGGGAACTCCTATGGAAATGGTGAGTTACAAGAAAGGTCTTTGGAGTGGGGTAGCAAGAGAAGTTTTTTTGTCACATACCGCATCCCTGGAATAAGTGGGGAAAGACAAAAGAATGTGAGGATGGAAGATTGTTGAGTAGCAGAATTATAGTTGTGGGAGGCACAAAGGTTGAGCACTAACAAGCAGGGACATCACAGTATATCTGGTGCTTGCTTTCCGCTCTGGAGTGATTTATCTGTCCCATGGGTTTTGAAGAAGAGGATCCTCTGTGGTAGAATGCTCCTACTTCCGCATTAATGGGCGCATACTGAAGCTGGCATCCTGGTAGTGGTGCATGAAGTGTAAATCAGCCTTTTGACTGTGTGTCTTTTTATACTTAATGTGGAGGTTCAAACCACTATGTTACTCTGAGCCATACAGGATGCTGTCCGTAAGTGATTGAATCTAGATTTAAGGGGCTAAGAAGCTAAGCTCTTGTCTGGATTGGTACATTTGTTAGTTCCTTGTTATCCTACCTTCATTTTGTGCTAATCTCAAATTTTAAAATCAGATTTGTTAAGGAAGTCATGAATTTTGGCAAGTCCTTATTTAAGGGGGAAAAGCAAACCAAATTCTCACCCATGTCTGCTAAAGATTTGGTCCCGCTTTTTCCCTTTCCCTTCTCCAGCCACCCGCACCTCGACCCAAGTGAACTTTCCCATTGACTTCTTTGAGCACAACCAGCAGCTGACCGACGTGGAGTTTGGTGGCAATGACCTCCTGCAGGTCTACAACGCCCAGCAGATCAAGCATCGGCTCAACTCCACCGGCATGTATGTGGCCAACACCAAGGTGAGTAGTTGCGGGAGACCCTCCTTCAGGGTAAACTGTGCACATAGGGCCTGAGGTTCAACTCTACAGAGTGGTGTTGTTAGGTCTTTAAGATGGCTTTTGCTGTTCATGTTTATGGATCACCATTCTCTTATCCCCTTTTTCTCTCTTGGTCTCCCCTTTCCTTCATGGCAGCCTGGTGGCTTCACCATCGACGTGACCAACAACAACAGCACCATGGTGATGACTGGCATGCGGGTCCAGATTGGCACTCAAGCCATCGAACGGGCCCCTTCCTACCTGGAGATCTTTGGCCGCACCATGCAGCTCAACCTGAGCCGCCCGCGCTGGTTCGATTTCCCCTTCACCCGAGAGGAAGCGCTGCAGGCTGACAAGAAGCTGACCATCTTTGGTAAGCTTCTCCAGGCCTTGCCTGCTCAAAGGGGCAAAAACAATGCAGCGAGAGAGACACAGCGAGAGAGCCAGGTCCAGCCTTCAACTTGCAACTTCCTTTTTCTTGGCAGTGGGCGCCTCTGTGGATCCCGCAGGAGTCACAATGCTGGATGCTGTCAAGATCTACGGCAAGACGAAGGAGCAGTTTGGATGGCCGGATGAGCCCCCGGAGGATTTCCCATCCGCCTCGGTGAGCAACGTCTGCCCACCCAACCTGAACCAGGGGAACGGGACTGGAGACACCGAATCGGCCGCCCCGGCAGTCGCTAGCGGCACCGTTCTTGAGAGGTAGGTCTTCTCTTGGGTTGCTGCTGCTTCTCTTCCTTTTAACTGTTGTCTCCCTGGTTGGTCCCACTATCTTTTCAGAACCGTGTCTAAGGCTGCCGCCATAAAATCTGTTATGTGGAGGCCTTTTCTAGAAACCCCTCTTCATTTGCTGCTGCTTCTTCCTTTGCGCATGTGCCTTTCAGGGTGCAGTGGATCTTTGTCAGCTTATATCCGTAGATGCATATTAATTCTTGCTTTCGTCTTGGATAGCAGAAATAACAGGGTGGAGAGTGTTGTTTGAATTGCAGAACTGCCTTCCCCATGCTCCAGATATTTTGAAATGCACCTTGCAGAATCCTCATGCTGGCTGGGGAGGATGGGAAGTGTAGTCCACTATATGGCAGTCTCCACTCCATCCCAGCTTAGGGAAGGCTGTCCCTAGAGTTTTAGTTGTCCCCTCTGGTCCTCCATAACAGTTCCCTCTTTCTTTTCGCTCTCTGCCCTAGTGATGGAGAGAGGATAGAACCCACGCTTGTTCCCCATTGCTTCCATCATCCCTGGGAGGCTGAATCTTCTCTCTTGAGGGTAGTTTTGGAGGGAGAGGACTGGAATTAAAACTGCAAGGGAAACGCTGGCCCTGGTGTTAGGAGTGTATCATGGTAGTACTTTGTAAGTCATCTGATGTAGTGAGCTGACTTCCCTCTCACTCAGAGTGCCATGGATTGGTACCATATTTGTGCCCACTGGCTATAACTTGAAGAAACTGCAGACTGTGGCATGTGGAAGGGCCAGTTCGTGAGCCACCACTTTGAGTAGCATTATGTTGCCAACTTGTTTTCGGCATTGGAATCATAATTTAACTTGGGGATACTTAGACTCGAGAAGGGCACTACATGGTAGTAAAAGATGAGGTAGTGGGTTTTGTGTTGGGACAGTGTACAAAACCCACTTGTTGGGTTGGGTTCGCTTTGCCTTTGAGCGGTTGTGCAGATGCGCTCTAATTTTTGTGTCCAAGATCCCTTGAGATAGCTGTGGAGAGGGTTTTCTTTCCAGTCTGAAGCTGCAGACATTCAACTCTTCTCATATCCTTTTGCAAGTAACGAAACTGGCGCCATTCTACTGGAAGTAACTGTTGTTTGCATTTGTTTGGCTGTAGATACCTCTCTCTCTAAGAAACTGTGGTTTGGCTGGGACATGAAAACGCAAGGGGACACACTGTGGGGGCAATGAAGCCTATGGCAGTGAATTTTGGGTAGTGATGGTGTGTGGGTAGGGCAAAGATGTTTCACTTTGCCTGTGAGTGGTTGTTGTGGTTTGACTAGGATTAAGTAAAGATGCCAGTGCCATTCTGGTAGAAGTGATGTCCCTTGAATCTAGATGCTTTTCTCTTTCTCCATTTCCCCAGCCACTTCGTTACTCTGTCCCTTTCCTCTCCGTTTCATTTCTTTGGGACGTGTCAATTGACTTTCTTTTTCCTCTGTGAGCTTTGTATCTTTTAAACATTTATTTATACATATATCTATATTTTCTTTGCTCTCCCTTCCCTCCCCAAAGTTCTGAAACTGAGTCCTTAACCACCTTGGACCGGTTAGTATATGCTCTCTTCTCTCTGCACGGATGCTCTCTTTTGTGCGCGTGTGTGTATGTAACAAAGAGTAAAACAGCACAACGCTTTGATTTTCTGTTTGGCTGTGTTTTGGAAACTTGTGAGTGTGTGTGTTTTTCTACATAGATATGGAAGGAGTGATTTTTGGTGTGCTGCTTTTTACATTGGGAATCCAACGCATGGCACCTTGGTTGGCAAACAACAAACACAAGAGAAACCAGGGCAGTATCCCAGCTGCTTGTCTGTTCTCTTGCTCAGCTTTTCCTTCCGTCTTCAGTGCTGTTTTGGGGGGATTGGCTGATCCTTGTCTACAGCTAAATTTTAAGTAGCCGAAGAAGCCAAGATGTAGAGAGCAAGCCAATCCACCCCAAACTCTGGGGTTTGAACCTCACATCTGCCACAGCCTCACACAGTTGCCTTCTCTCTGCTTGCTGGCTTTCACTCCTTTGTGTGAACGCATTGAATCCGAACATGGGCTTGTCTTGCCCAGCGCTGCCTGCCAGCTGTTTGCCAAGGTCTTTCCAGCCTTGTGAGCTGATACCCTTTTCACCAGACTTGCCAAGGACTGAACCCAGGGATCTTGTGCATGCCACAAGGACTGCACAAGAAGCTTGCTTGTTTCCAACCTGGTACTGGTTTGTTATTGGCGACTTTGCTCCTTGCCTCTCCGCCAGTGAGCTCCAGGTGGGATGCATAGTTCTTCTCCTTAACCACAATAACAACTCTCCTGCGAGGAAGGTCAGGCTGAGGCAAGGGAAGGACACTGCCCCAGGTTTGTCCAGCGAATTTCATGGCTTGAACATGGATCTCCCAAGTCTGATTCTAGTGCTTTCCAAATTTGGCTCCCTCAGGTGATGTTGGATGACAGGTAAGAGGTGACATGAGAGCCATCTTTAAGTATCCAAAGGGAAGTCATGTGGAAGACTGAGCAAGTTTGTTTTCACATTGCTAAAAGAGAGATTCCACTAAACTTTGGGAAGACCTTTTACTTGTCACCAGCGATGGAGAAGCTACTGGGATCTATTTAGCCATTTAGCCAGGAGACAGTTCTTGGTGCCTTCCGATAATCTCATCCAGGGATGGGTGTGCTTGGCTTTAGAAGCGGCTGCCATTTTGACAAGCAGAAGGAATATTGCAACACCCTCTCAGTCACTTTGGGGAGCATTTTGGTGGGGCTTTCTTGCAGTTTTGAGTTGGAAGGCCCTCTTAAATCTGAGTATTTTAAAGTGGGATTTTGGCTAAAACTGGGTGGCCATCTACTAGAGTCTCCCAAGGGTCTCAAGCCACCCAACTGAAGGATGTGTCCCTGCTCCAGTTAGAAAATAGATGCAAAGGAGAAGACGGAGGGAGAAAATAAAGGATCATTTCAATGTTGGGCTTGAGTCACAGAAGAGCCTTTGCAAGGCAAGCCACATCCCTTTTGGACTAGTGTCTTGTTCAGTACCCAAATGGTAGTCTTGTTGTGCATATGTACACGGCATGTGTCCGGCTGTTCACATGGGTACTAAAAATGTAAGTGTTAAATTGCTGCTAGGTTAGATTTCCAAGCTTGGGACAGGAAGGTCAGACAGACAGGACACTATATAGAACTTGGAGAAGTTCCTTCTTTTGGACTACGACCAAAGAGCCGTTGCAGTTTCTCCAAGCTCTGAATGTCGGTTTTTGGTGATTCCATCAAGCTGTCAGGAAAGACAGAGAGATGGTGGATATTAAATGAAACTTTATTTAATGCTTGGAAATGTGTGAGCAATGGCTGCTGGAGTCTTGGAGGTTACAGGGGATGAGAAGAGGCAAATTTATCCCCCCTCCCCATGAAAATAACTATCTCCAGGCTGCTCTTGCTTTAGATTTAAAAAGAGGAATCTTATGAGATTATAGAACCTTGATTTATTTTTTGGCTGTGCTTTTCCCCCTTGCTTTTCTCAGATCAGTTGGCATCTGGGCAGTCTAGAAAGTTGTTATCATGCTCCATTGCCACAAAGTTTAGGGGATAGGGCCCAAAAGTGACCTCTTTAAGCAAGAGTACATGCTTTACCCCCTCCTTGCAACCCCTTTGGCTTCCTCCCCATCTTCCTTTTCCTCCTCCTCTTCCAAAATACGTGTCACGCCACCCCTTGATCTCCGCCGCCACACGTGTCTCTCCAGGAGGGGGAAAAGGAGAAGGGGGACGCGATGGATCAGGGCTCTCAGCACAAAATCCAAATTATCCCTGCTGCGGGCGGTGTAAGGCAACGTGTTTATCCTCTTTTCAGAGGGAGGAAGGAAACAGAGGGGGGGAAAGAGAGCGGAGCCCTCCCTCCCGCCTCTTCGCTTCTGCCTTTCAGCTGTGGATTTGCAAAGACGGCCTCTAAGTTTCTCTCTGAGCGCGAGCCAGGTTTAGCACTCTGGTCTGCAGCACAATGGAGGAGATATGCGCGGCGCCCGTGGCAGTGGTTTTGTAAAAAGAAATAAATGTTTTTATCTTGCTTTGATTCCTTTCTTTTGGGTGGCGGTGGCAGTGGCAGGCGACTTGGCATCCCTTAGCGCACTGGCTCCCTCTCTCTCTCTGAGCCATCTTGAGCTCTAGTGTGCCATGAAGCAACGTCTTAAGGAGCCTGCCTTTACTGAAACCGGCTTTCTCCTCCTCCTTTTCTCTTTCTTTCCTCCCTCCCGTCTTTTTTCTTCCTCCAGGCTAGTCGTGAGTTCTTTAGAAGCGCTGGAAAGCTGCTTTGCCGTCGGACCAGTCAACGAGAAGGCAAGTAACTTTCCTTGAGGTTTTGGGGACATCTCAGGAGGTTGCCCGAGGTTTTGGTGAAGGGAGGGAGGCAAAGAGGGATCATCTGCCTTTGAAGCCCTGCCGCGGCGGCCTCGATTCTTGGAGGGAGAGGCACTTGCTTGGATTTATGCCGCTCTGCAGCCCAGGTCTCTCTGGAAGCAAAAATCCCAGTGAAAAGCTTTTGGAGTCACGCAGAAGCATGGCATTCGCTTGTCTTTTTGTGGCCAGCAAGGGGCACTGTTCTTGGTGTAGAGATGGTCTCATCTCTGGGGGCTGTGTGAGAGTTTGTTTTGTGTTTGGAAGGTACAGGCAGAGAGTTGACAATTCTGGGTCAGATGGGACTGTTCTGCCCTAGCATCCGGTCTCAATCTGCAGCGAGTTTTGGAGTAGTGCTTTCTCCCCTGCCTTGTTGCCCCCCGGCTATGAGCATGATGAAGTAGCAGGCAACTTTGGACCTGGCTTTATAGCTGTTGATCCCCCAAGATTGAGTAGATGCAAGAAAAGCAGATGAGCTGGATGAGACCAAAGGCCCAAAGAGGTCATGGGTGCCGTCTTGACCATGTCCCCAGGGAACTGGGACTCAAAGGGAGACTGCCTCTGAATCTGGAGTTTCCACTTCAGTGACTGTCGATAGGCCCATGAATGCGCTCAATCCCCCTTTAAAGCCATTGCTTAGGGACGTAAGAGAAGCCTGCTTTGGCTATTGATCTTATCCTAAACAAGATGGCTGGACTGCGCTTTTCCATTTCCCCTGCATTTCCTCACCACTGCCTTTGTCTTGCTTGCAGCTAGGAACAAAGGTGATATCTTGAGGGGCAGCTAAATGCCTGTTGGGGAGAAAGCAATGCAGGGAACATGGCCCAACACATGTCGGTTTCTCCCCTTCCTGGGTGTGTTGACTTGGGGTTGAAATCTCACCTCCTGAACCAGTAGAACCACAGTGGGGAACATGCGGCCCTATAGACATTGTTGGACTGCAGCTCCTATCAGCCCTAGGTAGCCTCACCAGTGGTAAGGAATGCTGAGTGTTATAGTCCAACAGTGTCTGAAAGGTTGACTTTCCCTCCTGTAGAAGAGTACAAAGGAGCATTGCACCAACTTCTTCCCATCTCTGGGACAGTTTCAGTTTCTAGCCTGTTGGCAGCTGAAAAAGATTCTAAAATTAGGTTCTGAAGGGTTAAATGTCATCTTTGTCAGCCACCTTTTTTGAAAAGCTTGGTGTTATTACTTGCTTCTGTGGGGTTATTTGTACGGAGTGGGAGATGAGAATGGCCAATGCCCAAAGGTGCCAGCCGTCCTGTCCATGTCCCTGGCCCACAGGAGAAGAGCAAGGCAGCTGCTCAGGAGTTGGCAACCATGCTTCTGTCGACACCGGCCCCCTCGAGTGTCCAGCAACAGACCAAGAGCCTCCTGGCAAGCCTCCACACCAGCCGCTCAGCTTACCACAACCACAAGGTAAAGCAGCAGATACTCTCATTGCACCTGACAAATACACTTTGGGACTGGTTCTCAAGTGTAGCAGCTTCCCAGAATGTATGTCTTCAGAGGCGCCCTCCAGTCAAAGCCTAGGATTCCCCAATGGCCTGCCATGCCCCTATTCTCTGGTGTGAGGCAGACGTGGCACATCTCAGGATAACCTCCACCACCAAAGGAGAATCCTGCCTCTGGTAATGATGCAGGGAGGACATACAGGTGTTGCTCAGGCAGGAAGATACACCTGAGGTTTCCTCTTTGTGCCTCCGCAGGACCAGGCCTTGCTGAGCAAAGCCATCCAGTACCTTTCAACCTCAAGCAAAGAAGGGAAGGATCTTGACCCGGAGGTGTTTCAAAGGCTGGTCATCACAGCCCGCTCCATTGCCATCATGAGGCCAAATAATTTGGTCCATTTCACAGAGTCCAAACTGCCACAGTTGGAAGGAGGTGAGCAAAGCTCCACTGTCCCTTTGCCATTTTGATTTCCACGCTAGCTTCTGAGAGCCAACTTCTCAGGAGAAGTGGTGGTGGCCTGGCCTCTTCCTCTGCTTGGTTGAATGACATGGCTTCCCTTTGGGGTCCATTGCTTATGATTCCTTTCTCTCCCCGCACCCCAATTTTTCAGAAGGCAGTGAAGAAGGACAGGAGGCCTCGAAGAGCGTGGAAGGGGAAGGGTGCAGTTTTATCACTCAGTTGGTCAACCATTTCTGGAAACTGCATGCGTCGAAACCCAAGAATGCTTTCCTGGCACCCGCTTGCTTGCCAGGTATCGGATTGAAAGCTGTTATTTCTTTATTTGTGCCGATTAAGGGGAAACTAAGGTCCAGCAGGAGTATCCCATGCTGCTAGGACAAGATTCCTCCTCCTCCTTTCCTGCTGCAAAACTATTTAAAAACCAAGACCTTTTTGAAGGGAGATCCATGTGACACCAGGTCTCCTCCTTGCCAGAGCACTATGAGGTGCACTCATCTCTGGCAAGCCAGTGATAACATTTTGTGGCTGCCTATGGCTAACTGTTCCCTCTTTCCAGAAGAAAGGAAGGCAAAGGAATTAGATATATTTCCCCCCCAAAGTCTATTTATTATCACTAAATCCTCTTTCTTACCTCCTTCACATGCTCTTAGGCCTGACCCACATTGAAGCCACTGTCAACGCTCTAGTGGACATCATCCACGGATATTGCACCTGCGAACTGGATTGCATCAACACAGCCTCCAAAATTTACATGCAGATGCTGCTTTGCCCGGTACGTTGGCCTAACTGTCTCCATTTGCTGCTTTCACGCAAGGGAATTTGGATGAGGCGGTCATCTCCAAACGTATTCGCAAGACCTCTTTTGAACTCTGTCTGCGACTGTGTGTTTATAAAACAATAACCTCCTGTTTGGCAATAGGTAAAAGACTAGGAAACAGGGAACAGAAAGGATGTGATCCTCCAATTGCTGTTAGACAGCCATTGTCGTCATCCCTCATGCCATTGACTATGCTGGCTGGGGTTGATGGGAGTTGCCATCCAATGGCACCCAGAGAGTCATTCTCTCGGTTCATGAGAGGAGGAACTCTTGAGATGACTCCAGCCCTTGACATGACCCACTTGTGATTGTTTGTTCCAGGATCCTGCAGTCAGCTTCTCCTGCAAACAAGCTTTAATTCGGGTGTTGAGGCCCAGGAACAAACGGAGACACGTGACGCTGCCTTCTTCTCCTCGGAGTAACACCCCGATGGGTAAAGGAAACTGCCTTTTGTTTTCAAGCTCTGCTTTCTGGTTAACATTCACATACTGTGTGTGAGTTTACCTCTATCCTGGAGGGCTCATGCCAAGGGAAACCTTTTGCTTTCTCCAGCATTAGCATTTTGTGATTTGTTTTTAATCTGGGTTCTTTTTCTTTTGAAAAAAGAAACCAAATGGAAACAAAATTCTGGTTAATAGCTCCTATCAGTTGCATGACAACAACAACAACAACAATTTTTATTCATATCCTTTCTCGCCCAAAAGGATCGAGGTGGGTTACAACACAAAAATACACCGTAAAGCACAAAATACATGCATACTTAAAATTTACACTATCCCCTTATTCCCCTATTTCAAACATCCTTGTGGAAATGGTGTGTGTATGTCCACGTAAGCAATCTTTCTTACGTTCCAGGAGATAAAGATGATTATGATGACGACGATGCCGACGACAAAATGCAGAGCTCTGGGATACCAAACGGAGAAGACATCCGTCAGGAAAGCCAGGAACAAAGCGAGGTGGACCACGGGGATTTTGAGATGGTGGTGAGTTCCCTGTGCTTCCTTGCGACTTTTGTTTGCAAAAGAACATTAGATATTTGGAAATAGCATATTGTCCTGTGCTGGGTAGCGTGCCTCTTGTATCAGCCCCGTTTTCTGCTTCCTAGTCGGAATCGATGGTGCTGGAAACAGCCGAGAATGTGAACAACGGGAACCCCTCTCCTCTGGAAGCTCTCCTGGCGGGGGCTGAGGGCTTTCCCCCGATGCTGGATATCCCCCCGGATGCGGATGATGAAACCATGGTGGAGCTGGCCATCGCCCTCAGCTTGCAGCAAGATCAGCAAGGTGAGGGATCAGCCGTTCTTGGGACTTGATATCCCAAGGAATCCCAAGGCCTTTGGAGGATGGAGCTGTCTCACCTTGACAAGAGGAATTCACAACGTCCATTCTCTCTTCTTTAGGGAGCAGCAGCAGTGCGCTTGGCCTGCAGAGCCTAGGACTGTCCGGTCAAGCCCCCAGCTCTTCGTCCCTCGATGCCGGGACTCTGTCGGACACCACAGCATCAGGTAACTGTTCACAGCATAAAATCTCAACCTCGCTCATTCTTGGGGACTACAAGTCACACCATTCAGAGATGTTTCCTCTGATGGAGAGTGGACTGTCCCCTCTCCACAGTTGCATGACCCTTTTAACTCAAGATGCCAAAGTTTGGCCATAAGAACTTCTGCGTAGAATCACAGCATGCAGAGAATGTTCTCTTTTCCAGGGAGGCATTCCTTCAACCCTTTCACACAGGAAGAGAATGCCTCTTCCAGGATGTGATGCTTGCTCCCTGTAATTTTCATAAACTTATACAGTCGGCCCTTCTTATACACGGATTTTTTATACACGGATTTAAGTAAACACAGTTTGAAAATGTTCCAAAAAAGTATAAATTTACCTTGATGTTCCATTTTTTCTAAGGGACACCATTTTGCTATGTCATTATATCTAATGGGACTTGAGCATACACGGATTTTGTTATACACGGGGGATCTTGGAACCAAACCCCAGCATATAACAAGGGTCCACTGTATACTGATTATGCTTTTAACATCCTTCTCTCAAGCTTTCATGTTCAAGTTGTTCAAAGACTGTGTTTTTACTTGTAACAGCTCTCCTTACTCTCTTAGCTCCAGCATCTGATGACGAAGGCAGCACAGCAGCAACGGACGGCTCCACGCTTCGGACCTCTCCAGCCGACCACGGCGGCAGCGTGGGCTCTGAGAGTGGCGGCAGCGCAGTGGATTCGGTCGCTGGCGAGCACAGTGGTAATGCCCACATTTTGTTTCGTTTGAAACCACCACCACCCAACAGGCGGAATAAGAAAGCCTCTATTGGGTTGAGCCATGCAATACAGCATCCTGGTTTGTCTCACTGGCTGAGCGAGTGTCTCCCAGAACCACACAAGAAGAGTCCAGATGCAAAGAACCATTCTAGTTTCTCTATGCAACTGAGTTACGGACTTTAAAGCAAGTCCTTTGGGTTCTGTGAGTCTGCCTGATATTGACAGAGACCATTGCTTCCTAGGTGCTTCCACACTGTAGTAATAATGAAGTTTGACAACACTCTTAGGTGCTTCAACACTATGGAATCCTGAGATTTGCAGTAGTAAAAGGTCTTCAGCCTTCTCTGCTAAAGAGCGCTTCTGCCTCACAAAGCTACAAATCCCAGGATTCCATAGGATGGAGCCATAGCGTTTCACTTATGTGGCAGTGGAGAAGAGCAGGTGGATCCTTTTCTGTGTCGTGATTATATGTATGTACACTCATGGGCAAGTGGGAGTTGTGTCACAAGATCTGAGCAAATGAGTTCCTCTTCTGCACAGCTCTCTGTCTGTGAACTACCCACAAAGGGACACTCCAAAAGTGTTCATCTCGCCCTCTTCCTCCATTTCGCAGTGTCCGGCCGCAGCAGTGCCTACGGCGACACGACGGCTGAGGGCCATCCGGCTGGGCCAGGGAGCGTCAGTTCCAGCACGGGTGCCATCAGCACCACAACTGGGCAACAGGAGGGCGAAGGGTCCGAAGGCGAGGGCGAAGCGGAAGCAGAAGGAGACGTCCATGCCAGCAACAGGTAGGGCCTCCTTTCCAGCAGAAAACATTCACAGGAATATAAGACGCTGCCCTTTAGACCCTTGGCTCACCTCTCCCAGGGGTTCAGGCAGTAATCTTTGCTAACCCTGCTTGGTCATTCTGGGATTAAATATCCCATTCAAATACACTACAGTTTGACATTGCTTAGCTTCTAAAATCAGACTCATGTGACATCTACACTGCAGAATTAGTACAGTTTGACACCAGGGCTCAGTGCTAGGGAATTCCAAGATGTGTACTTTTGTGAGATATTTAAGCCTCCTCTTAAGTCAGTGAACTTTGAGAGGCTGTGTTGCTAAGCCCCTTTTCCATGGGCGCCTTTTGACATTCTCCTCTGAATTTTCAGGCTGCACATGGTCCGTTTGATGCTGCTGGAGCGGCTGCTTCAGACTCTCCCTCAGCTGAGGAACGTTGGAGGGGTCCGTGCCATTCCTTACATGCAGGTAGGCCACATCTTTGGATGATTCGCCACTTCTGAATCTCTGCTATGTCCCCTATTGTTTTCAGTACCTCCTCTTATCCTTAGTCTCTATGTTCTCCAGTTAGTTCATGCAGGTCAGTTCCTTTCCTTTCTGGTTGTAGTCCATGGTTGTAACCTTCATTTTTCATTTAATGCGTCCTGTAGACCCTATTCAGTTTTTTCTCAAGCATGAACCGCTTGTTAATTTCAACTCCTGTTAATGGAGAGATCTCAGTCCTTGCAGAAGCATGGGTCTTCTTTTCCTGTTGCTTGACTTTCTGCCCTCCACGCTTCTCTTTACTCAGGTGATTCTGATGCTTACGACAGACCTAGATGGCGATGACGAAAAGGACAAGGGTGCCCTTGATAACCTTCTTGCCCAGCTCATTGCAGAACTGTGCATGGATAAGAAGGTATTTGCGCAGGGAAGGTGTTTCGTATGCCACTGTGTCACCTGCCATGAGTTGGCTTGCTGGAATTGGGTTATCAGAACAGAGCGCAGTGGTGGAATGTAGGTTGTAGCCCAGCAGCCACCATCTGCATCTTTCCCTTCTGCCTCACAAATCTCCTCTGAATAAATCACGAGAGTCAGTATGGTGTAGTGGTTGGAGCATAGGACTCTGACTACTGGGAGGCCAGAATTCAAATCCCTGCTCAGCCCTGGAAACCCAGTGAGCAAGTCATGTTCTCTCAACCTCAGAGGAAGGCAATGGCAGCCCTCCTGTGAGTAAACCTTCCCAAGAAGAGCCTGTGATAGGGTCTCTACAAGTTGGAGTTGACTTGAAGGAACAATTGTAGTAGTAACAGTGATTTAGATTGGCAAACCTAGGATTCAAGCCCCATGGAGGAAGTGTATGGTCTGTTCCTGTGCAACTAGCTAGTTTTAATATTAACTGTTACTCTATTTTATTGATGTGTTTTATGGATATTTTAGTGAACTGTAATCCCATCTCGATCCATCCATTATTATTATGTTGATGAGAAATGCTGTTCCTCTCTTTTCTTTTCCCTTTCTCTTCTCCTCGAATCCTGATGTTTCAGGACGTGTCCAAGAAGAATGAACGCTCTGCCCTGAACGAGGTCCACTTGGTGATCATGCGGCTGCTGAGCGTCTTCATGTCCCGGACCAAATCAGGATCCAAATCGTCCATTTGTGAGGTACAAGACCTTTGGTGCTCATGTTCACTGGCATGACATCTTACACAGTCCTGGCCAGGCTTGCGTCCCTTGCGCAAGCGACAACGATCGGACCATTTGGAAAGGTGACCTCCGCAACCTCTTTTGTCCTTCAAACCCAGTGGGCAACGAAATGGTTAGCGGTGGGGTGGCAGGAGCAGGGATTTGCAGGGAGGGAGAGACGCTGCACCCGCATCCCCAACATTTCAAAGTCCTTAAGAGGATTGCGTCGCCCGTTTTGTCGCTAAAAGGTGCAGTAATAAGGCCTTTAAAAAAAAAGAAGGAGCTGGGAAGCGTTTGTGCAGAAGGGAAGAAGATTAATAACAAAAGCGCAGAGGTTAAAAACGGAGGCTGAAGTGCGTCGAATTTTAATGAGCTTATGAGCTGTGGGGGTTTGTTTGGATTTACCAGGGTTGCTCTAATGGTTTTATTTACACTTTGCGTCTTCGTCAGCTTCTTTTTGTTGGGCTCGGTTCATCTGCCTGACAAAAGGAGGTGAGTTTTAAAAAGAGACCCCAAGTGCCAAAGGTTCGCCGGAGAGGAGTGAGGTAGGAACGATTTGGTCCCTTTGTTCTGGCGTCCTGCGACGGGCCTTTACCTTCTTGGCCAAATTCCAGAGGGATGGATGAATAAGAATTTCAACTTTAGAAAAAGGAAGAGGAATGGGGTGCAGAAGCTCCTTCCTCCTCCTCCTCCTCCTAATCCTTGTCTCTGTTGCCCACTGGCATGTGTGTCGGGAGGAGATTAGACTTAAGAACCGATTGCCGGTTTTGTCTTCCTCCTCCCCGCCCCCCTGAACCCTTTGCTAAGTGCCTCTTCAAAAGAAGCTCTCTTGGTAAACACTGCTTTAGTCAGTGCCGCCTTTTAAGAAGTAAAAATAAATGGGGGATCAGTAAATAACCGCACACACCGACACTGCCTCCGAAATTTGTGAAATTGGCTTGTCAGCGGCTTCTGTTAAGCAAGTTGACTTTCTTGAGTTTGCATGTGCCTCACCTTCAGTCCAAACACCATCCGAAGAAGTCATTGCATGGTGGGCTCTCAAGCAAGGTCCCCTCTAAACCAGAGGTTCTCAACCTTTGGTCCTCCAGCTGTTTTGGACTTCAGCACCCAGAAGCCTTTGCCATCATGGCCAATGGTGAGGGAATCTGGGAGATGAAGTCCAAAGCATCTGGAGGACCAGAGGTTGAGGACCACTGCTCTAAACCATCTGTGAGCTGGGCTTCAATTTTGGATCCACCAATTTCACCTCTTGTGTCTTCTAACCAGGGCTTGGGAGACTTTGGTTGGTGGTGGTAGCTCCCAGGATGCTGCTGGAGAATTCTGAGAGTTGCAGTCCAAAAAAAGTAACATTGACCAGCTCTGGTGGCTGCTTAGCTCCAGAAACAAACTGCAAAGATGCCCACTGCCACAAGCGTTGGTTTGGCCATCTCCAGCGTGCCATATTGAAAGGGCAGTATGGCTCGGTGTGCATGAGCAGCGCTTGTTCTTACACACACACAACTCTTTGGGTCCCATCTGTGGTATCATCAGGCAGATTTGGGAAATCTTGGAAGGCCTGCTGCTTGTCAAGAGAAGGCCAACCTTCCACAATTGGGGCCCTTTTCAAACTGCACAGTTGCAGTGCTGTGATACCACTTTGATGGCCATAACTGCATCCTCTGGACTCGTAGTCTCTTATATTCGGATGGGATCGCAAGGGCCATCCAGTCCAATGCCATACCGTATGGGAGCACACAACTAAAGCATCCCTGAATTATGCCCAACCAACCACTGTTGCAAGACCTCCAAAGAAGGAGAGTCCATCACTCTCTTACTATACAGCTCTTACAGTTAAAAGGTTCTTCCTAATATTTAGGTGGGATCTTTTTTCTTATAAGTTAAGCCTCCTGGGTAACCATTTTGTGCCTGTCTCTCTCTCTTCCTGTCCTCCGCATAGTCCTCCTCCCTGATCTCCAGTGCCACCGCGGCCGCTCTGCTCAGCTCTGGCGCAGTGGACTACTGCCTGCATGTGCTGAAATCCCTGCTGGAGTATTGGAAGAGCCAGCAGAACGACGAGGAGCCCGTCACTAGCAGCCAGCTGCTGAAGCCGCACACCACCTCTTCCCCTCCGGACATGAGCCCCTTCTTCTTGCGCCAGTATGTCAAGGTGAGTCCAAGTTTAGCACTACGTGACTGAAACCAGGCTGGAGAAGGAAAGGGACACTGGGAGAAACTAGGGCCTTGCTTGTTTGTGGAATCCAGCTCCCAGCATTTTTCTTCATTGGCGACATTGGTTAGGATTGTGACGTCTGGAAAGCTGTCATAATCCCCAGCCCTGCTCTAAGCACAGAACCTGGTTTAAACATTTGCTGGCTCAAATCCACATCTCATGTTTCAGTCTGATTTGTGGATGATAGGCTGTTTTAGCCTGTTGTAGCAGAGGCGCAAACAGGCAAGACTAGTAGTTTAAACATTGGCAAAATCTACTCTAGATACCTACAGTGTGGAGCCAGCATGGTCTGGTGGTTTGAGTGTTGGACTGTGACTCTGGAGGACAGGGTTCGATTCCTTGCTTGGCCATGGAAACCCATTGGGTGGCCTTGTGCAAGACACTCTCTCAGCCTCAAGGGAAGGCAAGGACAAGCCCCCTCTGAACAAACCTTACCAAGAAAACCAGGTCCAGAAGCAGATGCAGCTTGGTTGGCATCTCTGAGCATCCCAGGGAAGGGTCCAGGTTACCCACAATCCCCCATCCTCTACCCTCAGGCTCTCTTTCTGTCTTAAGGGAAGGGAGGGTCTGTTTTTAAGGCTGCCCCTCCGGCGGTTCAGCATCCTGACAGGGGAGGACCCCTCGTGGCTTCTGTCATCCTTGCGAGGACGGATTTGCTGGCGTAATTCCTCGGCTGCTTCAGCCACTGCGGCGCCTCCTTTATTCCTGGCGCCTGGTGGTGAAGCTTTCGTTCTATTCGCTGCCCCTGCGCAGTACAATGGAATAAGCCGAATTAAACATGAGGGTGCTGTTGGGTGGAAGAATGGGAGCTGCTCAAATTCTGAAGGCCTGTAGCGACGGTTGCGGGTTTAGGCTCGTCTTTCGTTTCATTTCATTTTATTTCCTCTCGAAGGGTCCTGCTGTGTTTCCACATTACTCCTGTCAGTCCAGGGCTTGGGTCTCATTTTGTTTTGGTTCTTTGCTCTCTAGCCTCAGAAAGACGTGGTAATGTGGATTTTGTTCCTTTTTTTTAATACTAGAGAAAAATCAAATCCATTTATTATCCATTGCTCGCAGTTTAGAACCCATGTTAACAGAGGCAGGTAACAGGCATGAGGTGCAAAAGGAGAACAAACTGGGAATGAGAGGAGAAAGGGATGGTGGAGGCAAACTGCAGAATCCCTCTGGGATTGGGATCTTTGCTGACCTTGCATTTCATTTTTTTACACTTTCATTTTCCATTCCCCAAATGAAATGTGAAGACCTTCTAGATGCCTTAGGGTTCCTGGGTGAGACTTGATCTATGTTATCTCTCTGCCACCCTGGATGAATTGCTGCCACCATAGGCACCATGCATCTAAACTCCAGCTTTCCAATATTTTAACATTCTCAGGGGCTGAAGTGTATAATACACTTCATTCTTTAAATATCTCAAGGGTTTTCAGAGAAAGGTTGGCTCTCCGCTGCCCCAGAGGGTATGGCCAGGACTAATAGTTATGTGTTACAGGAGGGTAGATTTCAAAGATGAGAAGGTGAGAGCAGTTCAGCAGTGGAACCAATTCCCTTGAGAACTGGTGGGGTCACTTTGTCTGGATGTCTTCCCAAAGAAGCTGGGCAGCTCCCTGCTGGGGATGCTGGAGCTGGAGATCCTGCATTGAGCAGGGACTTGAACTTCAGAGCCTCTGCAGGACCCTTCCCACTTGATAGTATTCTGATTCTACACTTGCATTCCTTTCAGGGCCATGCCGCTGACGTCTTCGAAGCTTACACTCAGCTCCTGACGGAGATGGTGCTCCGTTTGCCCTACCAGATCAAGAAAATCGCCGACACCAACTCCCGCATCCCGCCGCCTGTCTTTGACCATTCCTGGTTCTACTTCCTTTCAGAGGTGAGTGGACATGAGTTTGTCAGCCAGAGGGGACTGATCTGTGCAGAGAAAGCAGCCTTGGCTCTGCCCCCTAGAAGAGCCTCCAACTTTTAGGATGTCAACAAGGATGGAGCCACCTCCCAACTGATGTATCTTTTCTCTCTCCAGTACCTGATGATTCAGCAGACCCCCTTCGTCCGCCGCCAAGTCCGCAAACTGCTGCTGTTCATCTGCGGCTCGAAGGAGAAGTACCGCCAGCTGCGGGACCTGCACACGCTGGATTCTCACGTCCGTGGGATTAAGAAGCTCCTGGAAGAACAAGGGATTTTCCTGAGGGCCAGCGTGGTCACGGCCAGCTCCGGATCCGCCCTGCAGTATGACACTCTCATCAATTTGGTAAGTGAAGTTCAGAATACGTCTTGCCAGGACTGGGTGTGTGGCTGGTTGTGCAACCGCCTCCTTCCTACCTTTTCACCTCTCTGTACCTTTCAGATGGAGCACTTGAAGGCTTGTGCGGAAATTGCCACGCAGCGGACAGTGAACTGGCAGAAGTTCTGCATCAAAGACGATTGTGAGTTGCTGTCCTGGGAGGTTGTGACGGAGGGCAAAATGCATTGAACACAGTGGGGAAGGGGCTGAAATTACGCTCCCGGAGCCCAGGTCCTTCAGCCGAAGCTCCATAACCTTTCCCCAAATCCTAATGATTTGTCTTGCTTCTTTCCCCTTCTCCCCAGCTGTCCTCTACTTCCTCTTGCAAGTCAGCTTCTTGGTGGATGAGGGAGTCTCACCCGTCCTCCTACAGCTTCTCTCTTGCGCCCTTTGCGGCAGCAAAGTCCTCTCAGCAGCCGCTTCTTCTGGGTCGTCTGGCACATCCACCTCGGCGCCTGCTGGCTCTGGGAGTGGACAACCAGCTGGACAGAGCAAATCTTCCACCAAGAAGAGCAAGAAGGAAGAGAAGGAAAAAGACCGAGAGGGTGAGCTGCCTGTCTTTTGCAGATCTGTGGGTCTTTCCCCAGAACAAAGCTTTGTGGCCTGGCCTAACTGGTTATTCTTTCCAGCGTTCCCAAGTAGAAACATTTAGACTTACCTTGCTAGGACAGGGCAGTAAAAAACTCTTTTTACTTCCTACCAGATCTCTGTCTATGACCATTAGTTGGCCAGGAAAGATTGAATTGTGAGCACAGTGGTGATAGTTTGTTTCTGTCTCTGGTATCAAGAGGTATCCTGTTTTGTGAACATGGATGTCCAAGTTCCATGAAAATAACCCTTCATAGCCCTTGTTCACACATTCAGCAACAGGGAGAGAAAAGCTGTTGCCAGTTCTTTTATCTCATGAAGCCCTTGGCTGCTTTCTATGAGCCCCCCAAAGCTGGCAGGGCTGCACCTGAATTGTGGGAGGTGGGAATGCCCTTTCTTCGTTTCTGAGAGAGCTATTTGCCCACAGCAACATTGTGTGTTTCTTTGGAGTCTCTTGGGCTCCGTCTGATTCCTGCTCTCTTCCAGGAGAGGGTTCCTCTGGCAGCCAAGAGGACCAGTTGTGCACAGCGCTGGTGAGCCAGCTGAACAAATTCGCCGACAAAGAGACCCTGATCCAGTTCCTGCGCTGCTTCCTGCTGGAGTCTAACTCCTCGTCGGTCCGGTGGCAGGCCCACTGCCTGGCCCTCCACATCTATAGGTGAGCAGGGAAGCCTCCCACATGCCTCCAGGAGCAGCCTGATGGCATCTTTCAGGCAGCAGGCTAAGTCAGATCTGCTTCTTGATGAGAGCCAGCATGTGGTAGTAGGAGCTAAAACTCAGGAGAACAGGGTTTGAATCCCCACTTGACCATGGAAACCCATTGGGTGACCTTGGGCAAGTCACCTTCTCTCAGACTTGGAGGAGGGCCATGATGGCCAACCTCCTTTGATAAAATTTTCAGAGCCAACGTGGTTTGAGCATCCAACTACAACTCTGTAGACCAGGTTTCAAATCCCCACTCAGCCATGGAGACCCAGTGGGAGACCTTGGGGAAGTCACGTTCTCTTAGCCTCAATGACAAAACCTTCTCTGAACAAATGTTACTGTAATAGGTTTGCCGTAGGGTCATAGCAGAGATCCGGAGCCGGGATGTCCAGAACATGGGCAGGGTCCTTAGCAAGCTGGATGCAGGGCTCAGATCCACTTCTCTTTGCCATCTTCCCTGTAGGAACTCAAACAAATCCCAGCAAGAGCTGCTGCTGGACCTCATGTGGTCAATCTGGCCAGAGCTCCCGGCTTACGGGCGGAAGGCAGCTCAGTTTGTGGACCTCCTGGGTTACTTCTCTCTGAAAACACAACAGACGGAGAAGAAGGTAAGGAGCCTTTTGGGTTTGTAGCAACCTTTTCTTTCATTGCGCTCTTCTGTTGGAGGGTAAAATTTCTGCTGAAGACAGGAATGGCAAGGGAGCAATTTCTCCTGTTTCTGGGTTTCTCTTTTTGTGACCTTCTTTCAAACCTTCATTTCAGCTGAAGGAATACTCCCAGAAAGCTGTTGAGATCCTTCGGATGCAGAACCACATCCTCACCAACCATCCCAACTCCAATATTTATAAGTGAGTGTCTCTTGTCTTCTTGCGGTTCCTCTGGGAGAAGAAGGCGCGGGCTCATGGCTGCCGACCTTCTTGTCTTGGGAGCAAAGTGTATCCAGAAAGGAAAGGATGCTTCAACACAAACCAGCCTTGGGTTTGTGGTGAAAGCCAGGGCTGCTGCTCAAAATGGTTTTTTAAAAGGCTGAGTACCTCTCGGTCGGCTGTAGTTCCTTCACCTCTTTAACTGATTTGCAAATATATCTGTTATATGCAACATATTCATACAGTATATTCAGGGATAGCCAGCCATGTTGAGTAGAGTCTACCTGGCTTCATAGAAACTTGGTGCAGGACAAGATAAGCCACTGGTTCTGGGTTCTGATTTTGCCTCCCCCTTCCAGCACACTCTCTGGCCTGGTGGAGTTCGACGGCTACTATTTGGAAAGTGACCCGTGTCTTGTCTGCAACAACCCCGAAGTGCCGTTCTGTGTAAGTCCTTGCTTATTCATTTTTTACACCCTGGTAAACATCTTCGGTTCACAATCATTTTTTTAAACGAACTGTTGGTAAGAAGACAAAAAGACAAGTGGAACCAAGAGTCAACAAAACAATAGGATTGACCGTTCCAAAATTAAAATGTTTTCAAAGCCAGTAATGAAATTGATGCTAAAAATAAGAGATGAAGGAATAAATGCCTTCCTGGAGAAGGTCTTCTCCCAACATCTAAATTAGGTGGGCAACTATGTGGGGTTCAGGGGTCGATTCACACACACACATACACACACCAAACACTAACCCCTTGTATCTCCGTCCAAGGAAGAGCACTTGTAACTCAGTACTCAGCCACAGCTTAACAACCGTTTCAGGGTATGTCTCTTGCCCAGCATGGTGTGTTCAATGTGCCGATCCCCCCACCACAACACACACATTTCTTTTCTCTCCGCAGTACATCAAGCTCTCCTCCATCAAAGTGGACACCAGGTATACCACCACCCAGCAGGTGGTCAAGCTCATTGGCAGCCACACCATCAGCAAAGTGACCGTCAAGATTGGGGATCTGAAGCGCACCAAGATGGTCCGGACCATCAACCTCTATTACAACAACAGGACCGTGCAGGCCATCGTGGAGCTGAAGAACAAGTAAGGTTTTGTTTTATGTCTTACGCTGTGACTGAAGTGGAGAGGATAGATGTTGAACCTGGGCTCTTCTGGGCACAAAATAGCTGCCTTAGGATCATAGAGTTGGAAGAGACCTCACTCCACTAATTGGATCCTGCCTTCTATCTTGAACCCTGGAGGGGCCAAACCATCAGTGTAGACAACACTGGACCAATTCAATGTAAGGCCCTTTTGTATGGTGATAGAATAGTGGATCCTTTCTAGGGAGGGAGTTGGTACACACATCTTGCAAGAAGAACATCCCAAGTTTCCTGGCATCCCTAGCTTAGATGAAGCCACCGCCTCTATCTTCCTCTCAATAGGGACGACCCGATAATGTCTTCACACGGGGCAGCTTTGAGTGTTTTACATGCCATGAAGCAAAGATCCAAGTCTTTTGCTCCTTGAATACCAGGATCAGCGAACATCATGAAAGGCGTTCTTGTTTCCCCCTCTCTCTCTTGCTTCTTTTTAGCCAAACACTCTTGCAAGAAAGAATTAAAGAATGTTAGAATCCCAAGAGGGAAATATATATATATATATATATATATATATATATATATATGTTGCAGATAACATTTGAGTGTATACATTTCTTCCCAAGAGGCATCGACAGCATTTTAATCCTTAAACAGCCTTGCTATGGAAAGGATAACGGCTTAAAATGTATTCTTGGCTCTCCTATCATGTTGACACAGAAGCAGAAGGCTTGAATCTGGAGAGCCCCATCTCCATTCATCTTGTTTAAAGGAGATTTCAGGAGAGGAAAACAACGCTTAGCGTTGGCATGGCATGGCATGAGGATGGGATGCGAACTAACTTTTTTGCCCAGCTTTACATTTATTTTTCTCCCCGTTTCCCCACCGCCCTCCTCTCTCGTCTTCCATTTTCTATACTCTGCCTTTCGCCGCCCTTTTCTTAGACCGGCCCGGTGGCACAAAGCCAAGAAAGTCCAGCTCACCCCAGGGCAGACGGAGGTGAAGATCGACCTGCCGCTGCCTATTGTGGCTTCCAACCTGATGATTGAGTTTGCCGACTTCTATGAGAACTACCAGGCCTCCACAGAGACCTTGCAGTGCCCACGCTGCAGCGCTTCCGTCCCGGCCAACCCCGGCGTGTGCGGGAACTGCGGAGAGAATGTTTACCAGTGCCACAAGTGCAGGTGAGGCCTCAACCCCATCTCCTCCCCTAAAAGAGTATCAGCCTGGAATGTTAGGAAGTGCAGATGGAATGGTAGAGTTTGAATAACCCCACAATTCCATTTTACTCACCCTCTTCTGGACATGCTCCTGCTTGTAGGGCCTCAAGCCGTTACACATGCACACATATACACTATTCCCTTTTTTCTGATCTTGATCCCCAGGTCTATCAATTATGATGAGAAGGACCCTTTCCTTTGCAACGCCTGTGGCTTCTGCAAATATGCGCGCTTTGACTTCATGCTCTACGCCAAGCCTTGCTGCGCGGTGGACCCCATCGAGAATGAAGAGGACAGGAAAAAGGTCAGGCGCTGTGACTGGGGGTGAAAGGGTGGGCCTCTGGGCTGGCTTGCTCCTCAAGGGCTTCCCCTAGACTCATATTCAGTTCAGTTTTGTCTATGGTAATACAATCTGCAGTGTTATGATCTCGGTGTGTTTTTGCTTTGCAGGCGGTAACCAACATCAACACTCTCCTGGACAAGGCTGACCGGGTTTACCACCAGCTCATGGGTCACAGGCCTCAGCTGGAAAACCTTCTCTGCAAAGTAAATGAAGCAGCACCCGAAAAGCCACAGGTAGGTTGATCTCCACCAACAACCCTTGTATGAGGGTCTGGGGGAATTTAGGTACCTGGTTGCTTTGCATTCAGGGGCTGTGTGCTTTAGCATTGGCAGTCTATGCCTAGGAGGAGACAGAGAGTAGGAAAGGACATGGGAGGATGTCTGGGGAAAGGAGTACATAACAAACAGGGGGCACATGAATCTGTATCACATTCCCAGCCCTATGGATCATGGGTTGAGTGTATGAATTGTGACACCTGATCCAGGCCAGTGTGTCTGCTCTACAGGCCTGGATCAATGTAGCTGCCATGTCTTCCTCTGGGGAATCCCAGGAGTTTCTGGCTGTGTGCTGAAGCTGAGAATGCTTAACAATATCCGCTCTGCTGTGGAGTTGTGCGTGTGTATGTTCAGGTCACTGCAAGTGGATTTGTCCTCAAGGAGGCAAACAGTTTGGAGCCAACTTGGGAACGGAGGGGAAGGAGAGCAGCATGGAAACTACAATCCTCAGAGCTGCTTATCAGTGGAGGGAGGATCTGAGGGTCCCTCTGACATTTGTCTTAAGACTCTGCAGTCAGAAGGACTAGAAACTTGTTTACTCTATCAGTATCCAGTTAAAATGAGTGGCCTCTTTCTCTTTCCTTGAGGGCCAGAATGGGGAACATTGAGTCTTCTAAATGGTTTGGCCTGCAACTTTCGTATTCTTTTATCATTAAACATGCTCATTGGGGATGATTGGAGTAAAAACTCAAAACATCTGGCGGGACAGAGGTTCCTTAGCCCTTCTCTTGATAGAAAACCCCAAAGGCATTAAACAGGCTTTGCCTCTCTCCATTGGAGATGCTCTCCTCCTAGATCTAGTCCTGCCTTCTTTGCTCATCCCTCTCCAGATCTCCTCTCCATCATCATAGGATTTCCTTGGCCCTTTCTTTGAACTCACATTCACTTTATCCACGATGGTTGCAGATCACATAATGGGTTCAGCTTCAGTTTTGTTCCTGAAAGATTTGGGGAGCGAGTGCTTTCTCCCACTGTTTCTTCTATTCCTATGACTCTGTGCTTCAGTTGCCTTGCCTTCCTTGGTGTTTTCAGGACGACTCTGGGACCAGCGGAGGAATCAGCTCAGCCTCGGCCAGCGTGAATCGATACATCCTGCAGCTGGCGCAGGAGTATTGCGGCGACTGCAAGAATTCGTTCGATGAGCTCTCCAAGATTATCCAGGTAATGACCTCCAGGAGATTGGTGCCAGCGTGTGGTTGAGGTTCAGCCCAGAAAAAATAGCAACCGCCATCAGAAACGCAGCATCCAAACCCACAAGATACAATGCACCTTTTGACCAATTTCGACTTCCCTGGTTTGGCATAACTCTGGTGGCAGAAGCCAGGATGTCAAAGCAAAATCAGAGCGAACTCTACTTTATTATTTGTTACATTTCCGTCCTCCTGCCTTTTCTCCAGTGAGCTCAATTTGGCATACTCTTCCCTTCCTCTTCACAACAACAACGCTATGAGATTGGGAGAGATTGGGTTAGCCAAGTTTTCCCAAAATGTCTCCTTCCTCACAGATCACATATTATTTTTTCCTTTTGCTATTTTTTGCATGAAGATGCTGGCAGAAGAGACTGCAAGAGCCATCTTCTCCAACCCTTTGCCATGCAGGGACACACAGCAAAAGCACTTCTGAAACATGGCCATGCAGCCTCTTGTTTAAAAGCTGTCAGAGACCTCAGAAGGGACTTGAGGACACATGCATAGACCCAACTTCTCTAGCACATCTGTTCAGAAGTGCTTTGGTCTCCTGTCCCACCCCCATCCCTTCTGGGAGATGCATTTCCATATGAACAATGTCCTTCAGGGGTGAGTTCCTGCATGGCAGGGGTTTGCTCTGGCCCTTGTGGTCTCTTTCAGCTCTATGATACTGTTTTTTAATGTATCTTACAGTGTTTCTGGGATGTAGCTGCTCTTGCTGAGTGGAGCCGCTAGGGGAGGCTCTTGTATTAGAAACCATATTCTTCACTAAGCTCAGTCCCTTGCTAACTTTACTGGGAACAGTTTGCAATTCAAGAAGCAGGTGGCAGGGACAAAGTAGGTTTCCCAGTCCTCAGCCCCTACCTTTCTTTGACTGCCCACAGAAAGTCTTTGCCTCTCGGAAGGAGTTGCTAGAATACGACCTCCAGCAGAGAGAAGCGGCCAGCAAGTCTTCGCGCTCGGCTGTCCAGCCCACCTTCACCGCCAGCCAGTACCGTGCCCTATCCGTCCTGGGCTGTGGCCACACCTCGTCCACCAAGTGCTACGGCTGTGCCTCGGCTGTCACCGAGCACTGCATCACCCTCCTCCGCGCCCTGGCCACCAACCCAGCCATTCGCCACATCCTGGTCTCCCAGGGCCTCATCCGAGAGCTGTTTGACTACAACCTGCGCCGAGGCGCTGCCACCATGCGCGAGGAAGTCCGGCAGCTCATGTGCCTTCTCACCAGGTTGGGAAAAGGGCCTTTCTGGCCTTCATTTTCAGGGTGGGACTGCATTGAGAATGGGTGCGGGGAATTTCCAGAAGAGGTGGCAGGGGGTGGTTAGTTCTTAACCTACTTCATTTTGCACTGAACACAAATCTATCCAACAAGTGATAGCTGAAATCTAGCAGCCAGACATCTGGCTCTGGTTCATGCTGTGGCCTAAGCAGACAACAAAGCTTTCAGGCTGTTTGAGTTGAGCAAGGGAAGGAGAGAAGCAGCTTCTGCTCTCTTGAAATGCTGGCTAAGGCAGAGCGGTTTAAATTTTTCATGAAGCAGACACTAGAACAAGGAGGGGCGCAATGCTGGGCCCGGCAGGAAGCTTTTAACACTGTGGTGTTGTTTGTTTTTGTTTTTGTTTTAATGCTCTGTCTGGAAACCAGAGACAACCCGGAAGCCACCCAGCAGATGAATGACCTTATCATCAGCAAGGTGTCTGCCGCTCTGAAGGGACACTGGGCCAATCCAGACCTGGTAAGGAGGGGCTTTGCACCATCTGGTGTTTTGCATTCGCTTGCACTCTGTCCGCTGTCGCTTTCTGGCCACACATTACATTTAAGCTCCTGTGCCAAATATGATTTTATTCTCAGTTTACAGTACATGTTCACATGTACATTTGATGAATCCTTAGATAGAGACATTTACATGTTCATGCATATATTTGTAGAGTTTCAAATTGGGGTTCAGGGACCAACAGTCTTCCAGCCTGGTCCATCTCCCTCATGCCTTTCTTCCTCCTTTTCAGGCCAGCAGCCTTCAATATGAGATGCTGCTGCTGACTGACTCCATCTCCAAGGAAGACAGTTGCTGGGAGCTGCGCCTGCGCTGTGGTGAGCAGGGTGCCCCACTCTGTCCCATGGCACAACTCCTCTGCCCCGGCATTGCTCCCACCAATATCCACCCTAAAGAGCCCCATAGAGGGTTGCTGGGCTCTGGGGTGCAGGGCACCAGGCAGTGATGCACTCCAGCATAGTGGGGGCTCTCAGAGTGGAGGATGTGTGCACAGCCCAGTCCCCCCAAGTTTGACCACCTGAGGCGGGCGCTTCAGGCTGCCTAGGGGTCAGGTTGTTCCTGCTGCTCCTCCTCCTCCTGACCCTCTTTCTCCCTGGCTCCTTCTCCAGCGCTCAGTCTTTTCCTGATGGCCGTGAACATCAAGACGCCGGTGGTGGTGGAGAACATTACGCTCATGTGCCTGCGTATTCTGCAGAAGCTCATCAAGCCTCCGGCACCAACCAGCAAAAAGAACAAGGTACCCTCCGGCCTCTGAGCAAATTGAGATATTGTTAGGGGGACTTACTGCAGCTTCCTGAGCCTGTCACAAGCTTTTCTTTTGAGTTGCAGGATGTCCCAGTTGATACTCTGACCACTGTCAAGCCATACAGCAATGAGATCCATGCGCAGGCCCAGCTGTGGCTCAAGAGGGACCCCAAGGCTTCATATGAGGCTTGGAAGAAATGTCTCCCTGCCAGAGGTAAGGCCTGAGAAAGTACTGCAGGGCCAGCAGAAAAATCAAGTCTCTCTTAAATGTGCACTTGTTCTTTCTGTACCTCTCTCTGTTCTCTTTTTTGATCCAAACTGAGTTTTCTCTCTCTCCTCTATTTCTTGAGGTATTGAGGCCAATGGGAAATCGCCCAGCAAGGCAGAGCTCCGCCATCTTTACTTGATGGAGAAATACACCTGGAAGTGGAAGCAGTTCATGAGCCGGCGTGGGAAGCGGACTTGCCCACTGGACCTCAAGCTGGGCCACAACAATTGGCTGCGGCAGGTAAAACACATGCACCCCACACTTGCATACGTATGCCCACCCTTACAGCTGTCATTGCTGCAGGGCAGGGACTTCTTCCTTCCTCCCAAGGGGCAAGATGGGAATGGCAGAACTGGCCAAAGACTGAGAAGGGATGGCTCACCAAGGATAGGGCATCAGTGACCCTGAAGCACTAGCTTTCTGGGTTGACGTTCCTTCTCTTAGTCACTAGACTTCCCCGGTACTCTCTTCTTCCTTGTGGTAACTTTTCAAGGGCATTAGCCCTCTTGGGAACTAGTTTGGAGAAGGGGCTTCAGCCAAGAAGTGATTCATCTCCTGCTTTGCTTCTTTTGAAGGGGAGGTTTTGACTGGGGATTTCTCACCTCCTACAATCTGATTTCAGATTGTCCCAAATTACTCTGTCTCTCCTCCCTGGAGCATCCTTCCCATTGATTTTCTGTGCTGTTTCCCCAGGTCTTGTTCACTCCTGCGACTCAGGCGGCCCGCCAGGCGGCCTGCACCATTGTGGAAGCCCTAGCCACCCTCCCCAGCCGAAAGCAGCAAGTCCTTGATCTCCTGACCAGGTACCAGCTCCTGCTTCACATGCTGCCCTCGGAGACACTGCAGAGGTCTTCCGGATGAAAACTCTTTCTCCCCTGCTTCCAACCCCCCTGAATTTAAGACGCCCCATTTCTCCAGTTTTGCACGATTGCCATGTGCTTTGTCAACGCTCCTGTTGTTTGCAAAATAAGAGCCTACATTTGGAACCTCTGAATTGATGGCCTTCTCTTCCTTTCTGCTAGTTACCTGGATGAGCTGAGCTTGGCGGGCGAATGTGCGGCAGAGTACTTGGCTCTCTACCAGAAGCTCATCAAGTCGGCCCGCTGGAAGGTCTACCTGGCAGCCAGGGGGGTCCTGCCTTACGTCGGGAACCTCATCACAAAGGTAGAGAGCACAATTTTAAGACATTCAAAGTATTTGACAGACATACACACACACACCATTATGTGACAGCTTGCAAAACAACCCAGTAAGACTGATGTGGGAAAATTGAGATGTTAGTGGAAATTCCTCAGCCCACTCAACATAGTAAAGGACCAGGGATGTTGAGAGGTGTAGTCCATCCACATGTGAAGGGCCACTTGATGCTGAAGAAGGTAGGGGTGAGGCCAGAGCTGGAAAGGAACACTTGGTTTGCCTAAAGCAAGAAGAAGCTGCTTTTCCCACCTGACTACACAGCAC
The DNA here is from genome assembly GCF_019175285.1 of Sceloporus undulatus. Taxonomy (NCBI): domain Eukaryota; kingdom Metazoa; phylum Chordata; class Lepidosauria; order Squamata; family Phrynosomatidae; genus Sceloporus; species Sceloporus undulatus. The sequence continues at coordinate 1,448,237 of NC_056528.1, read as the reverse complement.
TGTCTCTGTCCATGCTCTTCCCCAGCCTTGTGTTCTTATCTCTCAACTTTCACAGCTCTTGCTTCTGTTTTTTAGGAGATTGCCCGTCTCCTGGCCCTGGAGGAGGCCACGCTCAGCACCGACCTGCAACAGGGGTACGCCTTGAAGAGCATCACAGGTATGTCAAAGCCGCCCACCTTTATCCTTGGCTTGTGTGCCCTCTGTGTGTGTATGGGACCATGGCCTCTTCTTCCCACCTGAGTCCTTTCCCAGTTTGGAGGCCAACCTTCTCTCTTTGCTCTTCCAGGCCTGCTCTCCTCCTTTGTGGAGGTCGAATCTATCAAGCGGCACTTCAAGAGCCGCCTGGTGGGGACTGTGCTGAACGGCTATCTCTGCCTCCGGAAGCTGGTGGTCCAACGGACAAAGCTGATCGACGAGACCCAAGACATGCTGCTTGAGATGCTGGAAGACATGACGACAGGTAGGGAAGAGGGGATTGTAAGGCTGGACGCGAGCTGGACCAGTTTTGGCTGACCTGAGGACTGGGGACAGCCTCTGTCCAGGCTTTTCTGGTGCAGCATGGGGAGAAGGGAGCCCTCATAAAAGGGCAGAAACTGAGGATGGTGGGGTGGACGGGTGTCACTTTTAATTTCCTATGTTGGGAAAAGCTGCTTGCCAACAAGTTCCTGGGAGACCAACAACCTCTCTCTCGCTCTCTCTTCCTTGCCAGGTACGGAATCAGAGACAAAGGCCTTTATGGCCGTATGCATCGAAACAGCCAAGCGATACAGCCTCGACGACTACCGAACACCTGTCTTCATTTTTGAGCGGCTGTGCAGCATTATCTATCCGGTAAGGGAGCCGATCCATTCTCTTGGGACCGGGAAACATTTAGGGCATGCAGGGCTAACCATAGAGGCAGAATAGGCACTGGCCTAAGAGCTCGAAATCCCAGGAATGCCCTACTCGGCTTGGATAGAGAAAGCCCAGATTCAGTTATTCTAACTGTAGTTGTTGCTACTGTTATATTTATAATCCACATTTTCCCCAGTCTGGGACTCAAGGCAGCTTACAATAAGGCTAAAAAAATCACGTGTAATTAACCTGACAGTAGAATGAAAAGCAATTAAAAGCCTGATTGTGGAAAATAAAATGACAAATAAATGGTTCAACATATTTTGAAAGGCCCTTTCCCCCTGGTCCTCAAAGGCCTCCAGGAGCCAGTGCAGACCTTGTGCAACTGGGGCATCTTGCGCTTCCACTGGCCATCCTTGGGTAACTGTTGCCCTGGTTGGACTTTCAGGAGGAGAACGAAGTGACGGAGTTCTTTGTCACATTGGAGAAAGACCCCCAGCAGGAAGACTTCCTCCAGGGCCGCATGCCGGGCAACCCTTACAGCAGCAATGAGCCAGGGATCGGGCCCCTGATGCGAGATATCAAGAACAAGATCTGCCAGGACTGCGACTTGGTGGCGCTGCTGGAGGACGACAGCGGCATGGAAGTGAGCATAGTTTCCCAGGGGTCTGTATGACAGACTGCTGACACTAACAGGGATTTGGGTCTGTGACCCTTGACGCTAATGTCTACTCACGATGGAGAAAGAAAGGTGTAAAAGAGGGGCCACATCTGCCCTCCGCCCTTTGAGGCTGTTGCTTTTTGGTCCCTCTGGACTCCCCAAACTGCCTTCCTTTTGTGTGCCCCAAAGTAAAAGACTGAGTTGATTCTTTTGGAAGCTTCCAAGAGTGGCAACTTGCCTCTTGGATATGATATAGATGATCCCACACTTTTTAAATGTCAGAAATACTCATTTATTTTCAAACTGGCTACTTTGGGGTTTGGGACATTTTCTTTTGGCTCCTAGAAGGTCCTATGGGCGGAAAATGCATCCTTGAATTTGCTGCACTCATGGTGTCAAGAAATTCTATCTGCTCAGTTTGGACCTTGAAGCCCATCTAGACTAGTAGTGTCTCCTCCATATGGAGGGGGATTCTGGGAGTTGTTATCCGCCACCACCAAAAGGTAAAGGCTGGCATCCCATTCATGAGTGAAGGTGTAGTCAGACTGACTTAGGATGTTGCAGGTGCCCTAGTTCACTTTCACAAGCCTCGTTGGATCCTGTCAACACTTCCCTTGCACACTGCATCTGGCCACTGTGGGAGGCTGGATGTGTTCCGCAGAGAGGCAGGATATTATTATTATTATTATTATTATTATTATTATTATTTAATAATAATAATAATTGCTGACCCCTTGCTCTCCATTGCTTTGGGAAGGGGCTGCATGGCTTAAAGGGTAGGTTGGGAGGGAGAAGGTAGTATCAAGACACGTAGCCGTGTCTTGCAGGGCAGGATCTTGGAATCTAAGACTGGCTTCCCTGGAAGGCTGGAACTCTTCAGGGTCTCAGAGACCTCGCCACCTCCCTGTGCCCTCCAGTTTCCGAAATGTGAAGGGCCATGGGTCAGGTCCCTCTGTCTTGCGCCCTCAGGGCTTGTTTGTCTCCAGCATTTGCTCTGGTGAAGTTTGTCACTGGGAATGTGGAGGCTTGTGGACTTCTGCAGGACAAGTCTGTTCTTGGAAGATTACCCAAGCAACATGGAATGAGTCATTTGTAGCTTTTTGGGTCTTTCTCTCTGAAACAGGGGACTGGGAAAGGGCGCAAGCTCTGAGCCATTCAAAGAAAAGGGAAAGGCCACTCATACGCATCACCCGCATGACACTCACTCCCTGGCTTTGTGTTCTTGTTTTCTTTTCAGCTCTTGGTGAACAACAAGATAATCAGCCTAGACCTCCCGGTGGCTGAAGTCTACAAGAAGGTCTGGTGTCCAACCAATGAGGTATGACGTCCGTCCGGCCCATGCGCTTGGTCTCCCCTTCCTCCCCTGGGGCCTCTCCTGGCGCCTGTCTTGCCGTTGTAAATGCTTTCCACTCTGTCACCTCCAAATGCCAGCGCCTTGGGATACGCAACCAAACGTCAGCTCTCGGGCTTTGCCTGTTGCTCATGGACACCGTTGTGCAGGGATCCTTGAGCTGGCCTCCTGAATGGGAGAGAGGTTTCCCTTTCCCCGTCCTTCTCCCACAACGACACCCCCTTTATTTTGGACAGCCACCACTTTGGCACCTTCAAAGCTAATTTCGTGTTCTTGCTTCTCGTAGCACGTTACGCATAGTTGCAGGTTGATTGATCCCATCTACATTTCATGCACTGCAGAAATCCCGAAAGTGTTATTGAACTGTTTTGTTGCAGTCTCAAAGGCCTTGTTCAGGAGAAGAGGGTTCAGATAGTTTATGTACCTTTTAATTTATACATGCAGAAATAATAATAATAATAATAATAATAATAATAATAATAATAATAATAATAATAATAATTATTATTATTATTATTATTATTATTTATCTGCAGTAACCTTCAGA